>NW_026607600.1:0-300000 GCF_029499605.1 Hyla sarda
CCATTTTTGCTTGGAGTCGGGACCCAAAAGTGGCCAAAGACTCCCTGGGACCCAATGCCCCCCATTGCTGGGGTTCAGAGGTACCTTGCCTCCCCATGTTTCTCCTTAACTCCTCACCTTCATGCAGGTCTTTACCTGCAGCCTTGCTTGTAGCCTTCCTTGCAGCCTTGCGGCTTCCAGATATGGACGGTGGAGTTGGTTCTGCATTTCTGCGGATCCTGGAGGATCTCCGTACCCCATCCTGGGAGTTGGCCGTTGCAATGTCACCTCCACCTCCCGCCGGCCTGGTACGGGAGATGGGGACGTTGGGGTTCATGCAGGGAAGCCCTTCCCCGAAGGCTGCCACAAACCTGGGGGGGGGGGGGGGGGAGAGGGCTGGTGAAAATCCTGCTGCTCTCTGGTTCTCTGGTTCTCCTGGAGTTGACGATCACACAACCACACCCTGAACAGGAAGTAGTGCAACAGCTGGAGACACCCTATTTGGGAAGCACTGCTGTAGGGTAATTTGGTGGTGGATGCAAATCCCTAATTTAGGCCTCAAATGCACATGGTGCTCTTTCACTTTGGAGCCCTCTCATATTTCAAGGCAACAGTTTTGGGTTACAAATTTTTTTTCTCTTCTTTTACCCCTTAAGAAAAGGTAAATTTTTAGTTAGTGTAAACAGAGTGTACCATATACATTTGAGGCCTAAATTGGTGATTTGCACAGGGGTGGCTGGTAGTTACAGCAGTTCTGACATAAACATAAAAAACACCCATATGTGACCCCCATTTAGAAAACTACACCCCTCACGTAAAGTAACAAGGGGTATAGTGAGCCTTAACATCCCACAGGTGTTTGACAAATTTTAGTTAAAGTTGGAGGTGAAAATAAAAAAATGTATATTTTTTTCCCTAAAATGCTATTGTTACCCCAATTTTATCATTTTCACAAGGGGTAATAGGAGAAAAAGCCCCGCAAAATTTGTAACCCCAATTCTTCTGAGTCAGAAAATACCCCACATGTGGATGTAAAGTGCTAGGCGGGTGAACTACAGGGCTCAGAAGAGAAGGAGCACCATTGGGCTTTTGGAGAGAGAATCTGGCTGAAATTGAAGGCCATGTGCGTTTAGGCCTCCATGGTGCCAGAACAGTGAACCCCCCCACATGTGACCCCATTTTGGAAACTACACCCCTAATAAGACATGCAGTGAGCATTTACATCTCACAGGTGTCTGATTTTTTTGAGCAGTGGTCTGCCAAAAGAACCAAAGATCTGTCAAATGCCAGTGGGGTTTAACCCCTTAAGGAACCAGCCCATTTTCACCTTAACGACCCAGTAATTTTTGCACATCTGACCACTGTCATTTTAAGCATTAATAACTCTGGGATACTTTTACTTTTCTTTCTGATTCTGAGATTGTTTTTTCGTGACATATTCTACTTCATGTTAGTGGTAAATTTTTGTTGAGGCTTGCATCATTTCTTGGTGAAAAATTCCAAAATTTGATGAAAAAATTGAAAATTTAGCATTTTTCTAACTTTGAAGCTCTCTGCTTGTAACAAAAACAGAGATTCCAAATAAATTATGTATTGATTCACAGATACAATATGTCTACTTTATATTTTCATCATAAAGTTGACAGGTTTTAACTTTTAGAAGATATCAGAGGGCTTCAAAGTTCAGCAGCACTTTTCCAATTTTTCACAACATTTTCTAAATTGGAATTTTTCAGGGACCAGTTCAGTTTTGAAGTGGATTTGAAGGGCCTTCATATTAGAAATACCCCACAAATGACCCCATTATAATAACTGCACCCCTCAAAGTATCCAAAATGACATTTGGGTAAGTGTGTTAACCCTTTAGGTGTTTCACAGGAATAGCAGCAAAGTGAAGGAGGAAATTCAAAATCTCCATTTTTTACACTCGCATGTTCTTGTAGACCCAGTTTTTGAATTTTTACAAGGGGTAATAGGAGAAAAAGCCCCCAAAAATTTGTAACCCAATTTCTCTAGAGTAAGGAAATACCTCATATGTGTATGTAAAGTGTTCGGCTGGTGCAGTAGAGGGCTCAGAAGGGAAGGAGCAACAATGGGATTTTGGAGAGTGAATTTTTGCTGAAATGGTTTTTGGGGGGCATGTCACATTTTGGAAGCCCCTATGGTGCCAGAAGAGCAGAAAACCCCCACATGGCATACCATTTTGGAAACTACACCCCTCAAGGCACTTACCAAGGGGTCCAGTGAGCCTTAACACCCCACAGGTCTTTTACGACTTTTCGTTAAATTTGGATGTGTAAATGAAAAAAAAAAAAAAGTTTCACTTCCAGGCAGTGGAAGAGAGGTGGTTGTGGTTGTGATAAATATAAAGCAAATACACTATGTTGAGCTAGCGATTGTTTGTCTGTATACAAGAGTGTGAAGCATACAAGTGAGTGAGTATAAAAGTGAGGGGACTTAAAATTAAGGGACTTTAAATTCAGGAAGTTTAAATTGAAATATTAGATTTTTTTTTCTTTTCTGTTAATTTTTGCAATCCCCAAATCTAGTATGACCTCCATGTTGGAAAAGGCAGTCCAGTGTGCATCTTGCGCAATGTATGCAATCCTTGAACAACAGTTTGGGGGTGCATATTGTTGTGCGAGATGTGTGCGAGTTGCTCATTTAGAAGCCCAGATCCTGGATCTAGAGGAGCAACTGGCAACACTGAGATGCATTGACAACCCGCAGAGTAGTCTCCTGCTTACTGAGCAGGTACTCTCTGGGGTCGAGGTGGGGATGGATAGTGGGACGGAGGGGCAGGACAGTCAGGCAGTTAGCTGGGTTACAGTTAGAAAACGGGGTAGAGGGAAAAGTGTCAGGGAGGCTAGTCCTGAACTGGCACACCCCAACAAGTTTGCCCAGTTGGCAGATGAGGGGGATGTCATTTCAGAGCTAGCGGTACTGCAGCAGGACTTTGCCTCTGACCGCCAGGGGGGTGTCTGCTCCAGTAAGGAGGGAGGGAGGAGAGCAGGGCAGGCCAGACTGGTACTGGTAGTGGGGGACTCAATTATTAGGGGGACAGACAGGGCGATCTGTCATAAAGACCGGGATAGCCGAACAGTGTGTTGTCTTCCTGGCGCTCGAGTTCGGCACATCGCGGATCGGGTTGACAGGTTGCTGGGTGGGGCTGGAGAAGACCCAGCAGTCATGGTACATATTGGCACCAATGACAAAGTAAGAGGTAGATGGAGTGTCCTTAAAAATGATTTCAGGGACTTAGGCTGCAAGCTTAAGGCAAGGACCTCCAAGGTTGTATTTTCTGAAATATTACCTGTACCACGAGCTGTACCAGAGAGGCAGCGGGAGATAAGGGAGGTAAACAAGTGGCTCAGAAGCTGGTGTAGGAAGGAGGGGTTTGGGTTCATGGAGAACTGGGCAGACTTTGACTTTAAAGGAAACAGGTTTCTGACTATAGCTAAAGACCATTATCTGTCCTAAATGGTGCAGGGCCTGACCAGAGGGGGCGCCCTACTAGACTTAATATTTACCAACGTACTGAAACTGACAGAGTAATTAATGTGCAAGTAGATGGACACCGAGGAAATAGTGATCATAATGTAATACATTATAACTTGTTCTTCAATAAGGGAATCTCTCGAGGGGCCACAAAAACAATGAACTTTCGAAAAGCAAAGTTCGATTAACTCAGAGAAGCCCATAACAATATAAAATGGGATATTGTCCTCAAAAAGAACAATACTGACACTAAATGGGAGACTTTTAAAAATATCTTAAATTTTCACTGTAAGATGTATATACTTTATAGGAATAAAAGGGTCAGAAATAAAAGAAAACCAATATGGATGAATAAAAATGTTAAAGGGGCAATAAATGACAAAAATAAAGCATTTCAGTTACTAAAACAGGACAGCAGTGAAGAAGCATTAAAAAGCTATAGAGAAAAATGTGAAATATGTAAAAAACAGATAAAAGCCGCAAAAATAGAGACAGAAAGACTCATTGCCAAAGAGAGTATAACTAACCCCAAAATGTTCTTTAATTATATAAATAGCAAAAAGGTCAAAAATGAAAGTGTTGGCCTTTTAAAAAATGATGAGGAAGAAATTATAAACGGGGATCAGGAAAAAGCAAATATACTAAAATTCTTCTCCACTGTATTCACTGAGGAAAATGAAATGCCAGGTGAAATACAGTGTGATAAGGTAAACTCCCCAGTACAGGTCACCTGTCTAACCCAGGAAGAAGTACAGTGCCACCAACAAAAAATCAAAATAGACAAATCACCAGGTCCAGATGGCATTCACCCCCATGTTCTAAAGGAATTAAGTAATGTAATAGACAGACGCGGAGGTGTTGAGGGGCATGTGTGGAACTCCGCTACTCCTTGCTGGGATTTGGATAGACTGGCCCAGACCCTTTCTTGTGGATGGAGAGTGGAGCTGAGTAAAACGATCAGACGCTACATGTGATGAATATCTAACAGTGCAGAAGCCGGTGAAACCATTGATTAATACCCCAGCAATATTCTGAACAGCAGCAGCCCCTTGCACTGGCCCCATGTGGAATGGACAATATTGGATGCCTGACTCTCTGCCTGGTCACTCCTCCTAGCGATTTGGAGAAACCGGGACTCATGGACTAAATTGAACAACTTGGTCTTAGCAGAATTCCTCTCTCATGAAATTGGACCCCTCCCTGGACCCAATAAGATCAGTGACTCTGGGGGGTGATTGCACTGTCTACCAGGGGGAGCGTGAATACGCTAATGATTCCGTAGTTGCATATTAGTATGCTATATTTGGTGGTGGATATTTCTGGATCAGGGTGTGATACCCTAGGTTTTAAGCGCTCCCCAGAGCCATATGGGACTGTGAATTCTTACTTTTGTATGCTGTAAATAACGGGATTTAAATTCTCGAGTGGGAGGGGCCTATGGTGTATAAAGTTGTTAAGTTTCTCCATGATATCCCCGTAGTGATACATACACCCCACAAATATACAGTGAAGAGAAATAGTGGATGAAATGGCCCCTAAGGTGAACCCCAGAAGATCACTGTAGCTCGCCACAAAAAGATAAGGGGGCTATGGGTAAATTGGATAAAATATGGAAGTCTCCAGCTGTGGGTATAAAAACTAGAACCCAGAAGGATCTCTACCCTAGTAAAACAGGCTCTAGGTACTCGGTCTTGGCGGTGGAAGAAACTGAGGAAGGGCAGTCTGTGCCCCCTATGGGAACACAGATGTTGGGAAAGGGAAAGGAGGGAGGGATGGCACGGGATGATCAAAAGAGGGTTTTTTTTTCTCTCTTCTTCTTCTCTCTTTTCTTTTTTCTCTTAGGCAAATATATCTATGCTTAAATTATTAGCCTGGAACGTACGAGGTATGTCGGATAGAATTAAAAAGTGTGCAATCTTCGATTATATTCGGAGGTGCCTTCCTGCGATCATATGTTTAGTTGAGTTCCATAGGTCAAGAGATGAGCAGATACTTCCAAGGAAGTGGGCCAAAGAATAATACCACTCCAGACTCTCTTCCTACTCCATGGGAGTATCAGTATATGTTCACAGGAGGGTACCATTCGAGACTAAGAATGCAAAGGTAGATAAGTATGGTCAATATGTATTTCTTTATGGAATATGGGAAGATAGGGCAGTCATCTTGGCTTTTGTTTATATTCCTCCATCTTTTAGAGTGGATGTTCTGAGGGACCTCGTGAGCTATAGCGAAAGTAAGACACATTCGGCATTATGGATAGTTGGAGATTTGAACAATGTAATAGACCCTAGTATGGACAGATACAAATTAGGTAGGAATGTAGGGGGGAACGAAACAGCATTGGCGAGATACTGTGGAGAGATGAATTGGGTTGATGGGTGGCGGAAACTAAACCCAGGAGTAAGACAGTACTCATTTTTTAGTACCTCATATAACACCGCTTCCCGAATTGACTTATGACTGTGTGATAAGAATGCAATGACCTGGACCAGCAGGGTGCAGTATAAAGCTAAAACCCTATCGGACCATTGCCCAGTGGTGGTGGAAATTGGAGGTAAGGTAATGGGTGGGAAAAGGTTGGGCTTTCGGCTCAACCCCCACTGGATTGAATTAGTGGGCGACCAGGACTGGTTTAGACAGGAAATAGAGGCATTCTGGGAGATTAATCATAAGTCCGCAAACCCTCAGGTGGTATGGGATACTATGAAGGCATACTTGAGGGGCCTATATATAGGGCGAATCAATTTAAAAAAAAAAAGGGAATTCTCACAGGAAGAATCAGTACTGAATAGTAAAGTGGCAACATTAGAAACAGGGACAGAAGAGGATAGTGGGGGGACAGCTGTTAGAACTGAAGGCAGCTCAAGAGAAATATAAAGAATATCTACTTAAAAAGGCACAAAATAAACTAATCTTCAGTGGGCAATTTAATTTCTTTGAGAAAGGGAAACCAAATAAGACACTGTCAAGATTACTTAAAAATCAAGGCGACGAATGTGGTATTATGGCTCTGAGGAGGGAGGATGGCAGCATAACCACAGATAGAGAAGAAATAGCCCAAATGGTTGGCTCTTTTTTCTCCAATCTCTATATGGGCAGCGATATTAATAGGGCGGAGGTAGAGGAATTCCTGAGGGGAATTAATATTCCAAGTTTGACAGAGGATGTCAGGGACTCCCTGGATGACCCAATCTCCCTCCAGGAATTGGAGGAGGCATTGGCATCAATCCAAGGGAATACATCCCCTGGGTCTGATGGCATTCCTTTCTAGATATATAGAATATACTCAACTCTGCTACTTCCAAAACTGCTGGGTATCATTAATGAATCCTGGAGGGGGGGGGGGGTTCTCCCTAAATCTATGTGTGAGGTTAATATTAGACTCATTAGGAAAAAAGATAAGGATCCCTTGGATTTGGGCTCATATCGTCCTATCTCCTTGCTCTATACAGATATAAAGATAATAGCGAAACACTGGCAAGGAGATTGGATAAAGTAGTGGAGGTAGTGGTGGGCGGTGACCAGGGAGGGTTTAGGTCAGGAAGAACGGTTCATGACAATATCCACCAGGTGTATGAAGCAATCCAGAGTGGATCCCGGGGCCCCCGCTCCATTCTGTCATTGGATGCTACTAAAGCTTTTGACAGGGTGGAGTGGAGATACCTCTGGGAAGTTTTGAAGAGGGTTAGGGTGGGCCCGAGGTTTTTGAGTTATATTCAGCTACTATACACTAACCCCGAGGCGGGTGTGGTGGTAGATGGAACCCCCTCCTACCCATTCAAACTAAGTAGAGGAACAAGGCAGGGCTGCCCCCTCTCACCCTTTTTATTTTTAATTTATAATGAACCCTTAGCGGCTTGGATAAGAGATAATGATGTTTATGAGGGATTTGGAGTAAATGGAGAGAAGAGTAAGATCTTGTTATTTGCAGATGATATCCTCCTTTTTGTAACTAACCCACAAGAAAAAATACATCGTATCATTAAGATGTTCGAGGCATTTGCCCCTCTATCTGGGTTGGACATAAATTGGAGTAAATCTACTATGCTCCCCCTGGATGAAGATATGGGGGAGACGGTGGGAAGACTATCCGTGTTCAAAAAAAATGAATGTTTCCATTATCTGGGAGTAAAAATAGCAGCCACGAATGATAGGTTTGTGATTAACAATATACTGCCCCTTTTGAATAGTTTAGCGAAGAGAGTAGAAGTATGGATTAAAATGCCCTTCTCTATGTCAGAAAGGATGGCGATAATAAAAATGGTGGTCCTCCCACAGATCCTTTTTTTTCTTGCTGCCTCGCCAGTGTGGATCGGCAAATGCTGGTTCCGGAAGATAGAAGTGATACTGGGTAGATTGTTATGGGGAAGAAAAAGGGTTCGTCTGAAGTACAGATATTTTATGGCCCCTGGAGATAGGGGGGGATTGGATATGCCCAATTTCTTTGTTTATTACATGGCCGCGCAGTTGGTACGAATCGTGAATTAGAGAAATTTTAGATATCTGGAGAAGACTGTAGTAGATAAGGAGAAAGTGAACATATATGAGGTGTTGGAATTAGATGATTATGAGGAGAGTGGGTCAAATAACACGATGTTATTGTATAAATATAGGAAAGTATGGGAAAGATTAAAGGGAGAATTACATGTAGGAAATAGTTTTGGGTTCACACCCCTATGGGGTAACAATAAATTTAAAGAATTGGTGAAGTGTGAGTCAACTTTTTGGGATAGTAAGGGTATAAAACGACTGGAACAATTATTTGATTAAGGACAACTCTTTTCATTTGAGCACATAAAAAGGGGGTATGATATTAGTGATAACGATTGGCTGTACTATTGGCAAGTTAGTCATGCATTCCATAACACGATAGATAAGGAGATATATGTAGCACAGAAACACAATTTCATAGAAGCACTAACTCAAATAGAGCACTTTAAAAAAAAAAAAGGAATATCAATTTTGTATAAGAAATTAAATAAGATTATTGGAGTAAGGGGGATCGACAGAATTAAAGACAAATGGTCCGGAATAGTGGGTACTGTGTCTGAGGAAGATTGGGACATTATGGCCCAAAATATAAGCAAGGTTTCTCTTAATATGGAACATAAAATTACACAATTTAAGATATTACACAAGACCCACTATTCCGCGCTTCATTTACATAGGATAGGGGTGAGAATCACTTCACAGTGTGTTAAATGTGGTTTGGAAGAGGCGGACTATTTACATAGTTTTTGGTCGTGTGAGAAGATATCTGTTTTCTGGGAATCTGTAATAAAAGAGGTAGAAAGTAAAATCCCTGTGAAGGTACCTCGTACGATAGAGTTTATACTGCTGGGAGCTATTGGTAAGTTGGGTAAATTTGATTAGACATACTCTTGGATGTAAACAAGTATGGATTTGGCTTCTATGGCTTTTGCTTTTCTTCCGATTGGTGATGTTGTTTTATCGGATTTGTACAATGTATTTTTGTAATTGTTTAATATTAAAATAAAAAAAAAGTAATGTAATAGACAGACCCCAATTTTTAATATTCAGGGACTCTATAGTGACAGGGACTGTTCCCCAGGACTGGCGCATGGCAAATGTGGTGCCAATATTTAAGAAGGGGTCAAAAGGTGACCCCGGGAATTATAGACCTGTTAGTTTAACCTCGGTAAATTGTTTGAGGGTTTCCTAAGAGATGCTATTTTGGAATATCTTGATAAAAATAAATGTATGACCCTGTATCAGCATGGATTTATGAGGGATTGATCCTGTCAAACTAACCTGATCAGCTTTTATGAGGAGGTGAGCACAAGACTGGACCAGGGGCAATCGCTGGATGTCGTATATCTGGATTTTTCCAAAGCATTTGATACGGTTCCACATAAAAGGTTGGTGCATAAAATGAGAAGGTTTGGGCTGGGGGAGAATGTGCGCAAGTGGGTAAGTAACTGGCTCAATGATAGGAAACAGAGGGTGTTTATTAACCCCTTAAGGACCGGGGTTTTTTCCGTTTTTGCATTTTCGTTTTTTGCTCCTTGCCTTTAAAAAATCATAACTCTTTCAATTTTGCACCTAAAAATCCATATGATGGCTTATTTTTTGCACCACCAATTCTACTTTGTAATGACGTCAGTCATTGTGCCCAAAAATCTACGGTGAAACGGGAAAAAAAATCATTGTGAGACAAAATTGAAAAAAAAAACGCCATTTTGTAACTTTTGGGGGCTTCCGTTTCTACGTAGTACATTTTTCGGTAAAAATGACACCTTACCTTTATTCTGTAGGTCCATATGATTAAAATGATACCCTACTTATACAGGTTTGAATTTGTCGCACTTCTGGAAAAAATCATAACTTCATGCAGAAAAATTTATACGTTTAAAATTGTCATCTTCTGACCCCTATAACTTTTTTATTTTTCCGCGTATGGGGCGGTATGAGGGCTCATTTTTTGCGACGTGATCTGAAGTTTTTAACGGTACTATTTTTGCATTGATAGGACTTATTGATCGCTTTTTATTCATTTTTTCATGATATAAAAAGTGACCAAAAATGCACTATTTTGGACTTTGGAATTTTTTTGCGCGCACGCCATTGACCGTGCGGTTTAATTAACGATATATTTTTATAATTCGGACATTTCCGCACGCGGCGATACCATTTATGTTTATTTTTATTTTTATTTACACTGTGTTTTTTCTTTTATGGGAAAAGGGGGGTGATTCAAACTTTTAATAGGGAAGGGGTTAAATGATGTTTATTCACTTTTTTTTTGCACTTTTTTTTTGCAGTGTTATAGGTCCCATAGGGACCTATAACACTGCACACACTGATCTTTTACATTGATCACTGGTTTCTCATAAGAAACCAGTGATCGATGATTCTGCCGCATGACTGCTCATGCCTGGATCTCAGGCACTGAGCTGTCATTCGGCGATCGGACAGCGAGGAGGCAGGAAGGGGCCCCGCGTTATAGATCGGGAGTGGACACATGACGTTCCAGTACGTCATGTGTCCTTAAGGGGTTAATGGTACTTATTCTGATTGGGTGACTGTTACTAGTGGGGTACCACAGGGGTCCGTCTTGGGTCCTGTCCTATTTAATATATTCATGAATGACCTTGCAGAGGGGTTGAATAGTAAAGTAGCAATCTTTGCAGATGACACCAAACTCTGTAAAGTGGTAAACACTATAGAGGACAGTGCACTGTTACAAATGGATCTGGATAGGTTGGAGGTTTGGGCTGGGAAGTGGCAGATGAGGTTCAACACTGATAAATGTAAGGTAATGCAAAAATCCGAGCTGGGCTTATGTATTAAATGGAAGAACACTTAGGACGACTGACATGGAAAAGGACTTAGGAGCCTTAGGTAACAGTAAACTTAGCTGTAGTGACCAGTGTCGGGCAGCTGCTGCCAAGGCTAATAAAATCATGGGGTACATCAATAGGGGCATAGATGCCGACGACAAGGAAATAATGCTACCGCTGTACAAACCACTAGTCAGTCCTCACATAGAGTACTGTGTACAGTACTGAGCACCAGTGTACAAGAAAGATATAGTGGAGCTGGAGAGGGTTCAAATCCCACTAAGGACAACAATAAATAAAGACTTATTATTATTATTATTATTATTATTATAAAAACGTCAGCAGAGAGCACTGTGCTCGTGATGTCATCAGAGAGCATTCCAAAAAGAAAATAATTTCCTCTGTAGTATTCAGCAGCTAATAAGTACAGGAAAGATTACGATTTTTTAATAGAAGTAATTTACAAATCTGTTTAACTTTCCGGAGCCAGTTGATTTAAAAGAAAAAAAAGGTTTTCACCGGAGTACCCCTTTAACCCCTTCATGACCCAGCCCATTTTCACCTTCAGGTCCTGGGCATTTTTTGAAAATCTGACCACTGTCACTTTAAACATTAATAACTCTGGAATGCTTTTACTTATCATTCTGATTCCGAGAACTGCTGTAACAATCAGCCACCCCTGTGCAAATCGCCTCAAATGTACATGGTGCACTCTCCCTTCTGAGCCTTGTTGTGCGCCCCCAGAGCACTTTGCGCCCACATATGGGGTATCTCCATACTCGGGAGAAATTGCATTACAAATTTAGGGGATCTTTTTTCCCCTTTTACCTCTTGTGAAAATGAAAAGTATAGGGCAACACCAGCATGTCAGAGTAAAAAAATTATTTTTTTACACTAACATGCTGGTGTAGACCCCAACTTCACCTTTTCATAAGGGGTTAAAGAAGAAAAAGCCCCCCAAAATTTGTAAGGCAATTTCTCCCGAGTACGGCAATACCCCATATGTGTCCCAAAACTGTTGCACTGAAATACGACAGGGCTCCAAAGTGAGAGAGCGCCATGCGCATTTGAGGCCTGAATTAGGGATTTGCATAGGGGTGGACATAGGGGTATTCTATGCCAATGATTCCCAAACAGGGTGCCTCCAGCTGTTGCAAAACTCCCAGCATGCCTGGACAGTCAATGGCTGTCCGGCAATACTGGGAGTTATTATTTTGCTACAGCTGGAGGCTCCGTTTTGGAAACAGTAGCGTACCAGACGTTTTTCATTTTTTTGGGGGAGGGGGGCTGTGTAGGGATAATGTGTATATGTAGTGTTTTTTACTTTTTATTTTAGGTTAGTGTTAGTGTAGTGTAGTGTTTTTAGGGTACAGTCACATGGGCAGAGGTTCACAGCAAGTTTGCCGCTGGGAGTTTGAGCTGCAGCGCAAATTTTGCGCCATCTCAAACTTGCAGCACTCACTGTAAACCTCCGCCCATGTGAGTGTACCCTGTACATTCACATTGGGGGGAGGGGGCAAACATCCAGCTGTTGCAAACTCCGAGCATGCCCTTTGGCTGTCCGTGCATGCTGGGAGTTGTAGTTTTGCAACAGCTGGAGGCACACTGGTTTGGAAACACTAAGTTAAGTAATAAACTTTCAAGTGTTTTGCAACCAAACTTAGCGTTTCCAAACCAGTGTGCCTCCAGCTGTTGCAAAACTACAACTCCCAGCATGCATGGTCTGTCAGTGCATGCTGGGAGTTATAGTTTTGCAACAATTGAAACAGCTGGAGGCACTGAGGTAGGAAACGGACAATGTTTCCCAACTAGTGTGCCTCCAGTTGTTGCAAAACTACAACTCCCAGCATGCCCAGACTGCCCAAGCATGCTGGAAGTTGTAGTTCGGCAATATCTGAAGGATCAGATGTTGCCGAACTACAACTTCCAGCATGCTTGGGCAGTCTGGGCATGCTGGGAGTTGTAGTTTTGCAATATCTGGAGGTCCACAGTTTGGAGACCACTGTATAATGGTCTCCAATCTATGCTCTTCCAGATGTTAGAGAACTACAACTCCCAGCATGCCTGGACAGACTGAGCATGCTGGGAGTTGTAGTTTTGCAACATCTGGAACAGCACAGATTGGAGACCATTATACAGTGGTCTCCAAACTGTGGACCTCCAGATGTTACAAAACTACAACTCCCAGCATGCCCAGAAAGCCAAAGGCTGTCTGGGCATGCTGGGAGTTGCCGTTTTGAAACTCCCAGAGGCAGCAGTGAGATCGCTTTACGGCGATCTCACTGCTGCCAATGAAGATGCCGCACTGCTGCCGGAAACTCACCTCCGGGACGCAGCGCCGCCGGGACCGCCTGGAGGACGTCGCTCGCAACGGGACCACTCGGGACACCGCATGGTCGGGTAAGTGATGCCGGGGGATGGGTAAGGGACACTTAGCAGAGCGGTGTGTGTCCCGATCCCCGTGATCGGGACTTACACACCGCGCTGCTAAATATTCTGATAGCGAAACGCTGCTATTAGCTAGTCAGAGTTGACCAGCTGATAGCAGCGATCGCTGGGGGGGGGGGGGTGGGGGATGAAACCCCCCGTGGTCGCATGGTAAGATGGCTGGCTATCAGTGATAGCCACCATCTTACCGGGCGCTGCGGGATGCCGCGAGTAGCGGCAAAAATGTTCATGACGTACCTGTATGTCATGGGTCGGGAACACCTTGCCACCCATGACGTACAGGTATGTCATAGGTCGGGAAGGGGTTAATGGTATAGAGAACTGTGTCTAGTGCATTAACTCTGATTTTTTGCCCATTGAAACCAGTAGGCCCATTGTGGTCTATGGGGAAAGCTGCTGAGTTGCCCATAGCAACCAATCAGATCGCTTCTTTCATTTTTGAAAAAGTCTCTGAAAAATGAAGGAAGTAATCTGATTGGTTGCTATGGGCAACTCAGAAACTTTTCCAGGAAAATATGCTGAGTTGCCCATAGCAACCAATCAGATCGCTTCTTTCATTTTGCAAAGGCATTGTGAAAAATGAAAGAAGCAATCTGATTGGTTGCTATGGGCAACTGCACAACTCTTCCTCTACACTGGTCTTGATGAATCTCCCCCATAGAGGGAGATTTATCAAAACCTGCCCAGAGGAAAAGTTTCTGAGTTGCCCATAGCAACCAATCAGATCGCTTCTTTCATTTTTGAAAAAGCCTCTGAAAAATGAAGGATATTTTTGAGATTTTGGAAGCTGGGATACTCACTACACCCATGCATATCTAGATAATTAAGTATGGGAGGAACTTAAAAAATGTTTAAAATCACATGGAGATTTGACTTTACTTCATTATGGTCGAATAAAGCACTTAAAGAATTCCTTAAAATTAAAGATTCACTCTTTTGGATGAAAAGGGGCTTATTTATGTAAATCAATTATACGCTTTAGGTCAAATAAAGTCGTTTGAAGAGATAGCCCATAAGTGTGTGGGGGGAAGACAATCAGAAACATTGTTTTTTACAAATAAGTAACACAGATCATAAAGCAATAAAAGGAGAGATTGGAGATTTCAGGGATTCTATATATAAGAAAAGTTTAATTAGACTATTTCCTTATGCAAAGTTGCTGTCTGGGCATGCTGGGAGTTGTGGTTCTGCAGCGGTTGGGGGTTCACAGCTTGAAGACCACTGCTATAGAGGATGCAAATGTATCTGAGCCCTGGAACTCAAATAATGTGAAATATGAGATGATCAAAATGGAGCCCCTGCACTAATTACTTGGGTTCTGAGGTCTGTAAGGTCCATAGTAAAAACATCAGGTTCTGTCTATAGCAGATACTAAATCATGGCAGCTCAAAGAAACAAGCAGTCATTCTGACATGTCACATGTGATGTCATAGACAGCTGGAGGCCTGACATCCCACTGACAGCCGTCCGAGCCTTCAGTCTGTTCCAGTGCGATTAGTGAGAATAGTGAGATTAGCGTCTTCTTTTTCTACTTGTCTGAAATGGAGCTAAAAGGACTGGGGTTCGTCCCCCTCCTGTTGGCGTTTTGGTGTGCGGCCTGGCTTGCCACCAGCTACATCATGACGGTCGTCCTCGGCCATGCAGCCTCGCCACTGATGAGCATCAGGTAAGATAAACAAGCACATGATTCTTATTTCATGGGTTGGGAGTGAGGAAATATCCATAATAACATTGGTTTCTTTTCCTTCACAGTGACGTGGGAAATGTCTTTCCCGAAAGCATATTATTCAGAATTGGATTCATAGGGACGTCCATTGGCACTTTGGTACTAACCTTTCTTATTTATAAGTATATGGTTATGCATACTGAAGAGTTCAGGGGTCATCAGGTCCTGATCCAGAGGATCCTGCTGGCCATTGTGTGGGCCTCCTGTTTTTCCACAGCTGTTATGCATGTATTGTCCCCCGAAGAATATCCCAGGATACACTTTGTCAGCACGATAATTTCCATTACATGTGAAGCCTTATACTACCTTGGGCAGTCCATCCAGATGTATAAATTTCCAGGAGCAAAAAAAGTCATCCACCATAGTAGATGCACCTGCTGTGGCCTGACTTTTGTCTGTGTAGTTTTCTATTTTGGATATGAAACATTAAAGGAATTATTCCATAATGATGAAGACTGGGACGAGATCCGTGAAATCCCCATCATAATCATCGATTGGGTGATGCTTCTACTGATCCTGATAAACATCGTGACCTATTATTCCACCATGCAGAGGTTATTGTTGACCGTCTCCAGAAACAGCTGCACACTCTCTCTTAGAGTAAAAATTGATGACTTCGGGGTGTAGACCACCACGGGGGCCATCAAGTGGACTTCTGGGAGAGATACTGCACAGGACACGGAAAACATCTAAAGAAGAATAACTGGGGGACTACATATGGTGCCAGTAATCATGACACAATAATATGAGCTGGTGATATTACCTATACAAAAAAAAATAAAAAAAAATGTAAAAAAAATATTGGTGTGTGAAGTGTAATACATAGTTAGAAAAACAGAATCAAATTCATCATTATAACCCCCCTCTGCATTACCCTGTTTATTATTTTTCAAGCAAGCACTTTGTTCTAATTCGTCCACTCTCTGGCGTGCTCCTTGTATAAGGGGTTTGGGATACCCTTTTTGTTTAAAACCATCCTCCAGGTTCTCTAGTTGTTGTAGGTATTTTTGTGTGGAAGAACAATTCCTTCGGATTCTTTTCATTTGACCTAATGGAATGTTCTTCTTCCATTATTTAAGATGGCAACTGTTAAAGTCGAGGTATCTGTTTGCATCCACCTCCTTAAAATAGTTGGCAGTATGCGAACAGCCATCCTGAATATAGATATTTAAATCCAGGAACTCACATTTTTTGGGGGACTGATGCAGCGCTGCCTTTGGATATCTCTGGCTCTGCCATAGCGCTTTTTTTGAGGGGGCGTGTCGGCTGCCCCTTCGTCTGGTGGTCAACACTAGTGTTGCTCGCAAATATTCGCAATGCGCGAATTCGCGAATATTCACCAATATAGCACTATATATTCGAAATTACGAATATTGTTTTTCCCCCCCACAGTACACATCACAGTGATCATCCCTCTCTGCTTCCAGCTTGTGTGGTGTAAAGAAGGCTCTAATACTGCTGTGTGAGACTGGCGTACAAATTTTCGCATATGGGAAAATTTGCATATGCAAATTTTCGTTTATGCAAATTTTTCACATATGGTAACTTTCGCCCATGCAAATTTTTGTTTATGCTAATTTTTGCTTATGCGAAAATATATCGCGAATTCGAATATGGCCTATGCCGCTCAACACTAATAATGACCCCACATAAAAATTTACTATATACTTGTCCCCACAAATGAATTTATACTATAAACTGACCCCCATATATATGAATGTATACTATATACTGACCCCCATATATATGAATGTATACTATATACTGACCCCCATATATATGAATGTATACTATATACTGACCCCATATATATGAATGTATACTATATACTGACCCACATATATATGAATGTATACTATATACTGACCCCCATATATATGAATGTATACTATATACTGACCCCCATATATATGAATGTATAATATATACTGACCCCCATATATATGAATGTATACTATATACTGACCCCCATATATATGAATGTATACTATATACTGACCCCCATATATATGAATGTATACTATATACTGACCCCATATTTGAATGTATACTATATACTGACCCCCATATATATGAATGTATACTATATACTGACCACATATATATGAATGTATACTATATACTGACCCCCATATATATGAATGTATACTATATACTGCCCCCCATATATGAATGTATACTATATACTGACCCCATATATATATTAATGTATACTATATACTGACCACACATGAATGTATACTATATACTGACCCCCATATATATGAATGTATACTATATACTGACCCCCATATATATTAATGTATACTATA
The DNA here is from genome assembly GCF_029499605.1 of Hyla sarda. Classification (NCBI taxonomy): domain Eukaryota; kingdom Metazoa; phylum Chordata; class Amphibia; order Anura; family Hylidae; genus Hyla; species Hyla sarda. The sequence goes on from NW_026607600.1 coordinate 17,265, forward strand.
TACTGACCACACATGAATGTATACTATATACTGACCACACATGAATGTATACTATATACTGACCCCCATATAGATGAATGTATACTATATACTGACCCCCATATATATGAATGTATACTACATACTGACCCCTATATATATGAATGTATACTATATACTGACCCCCATATATATTAACGTATACTATATACTGACCACACATGAATGTATACTATATACTGACCCCCATATATATGAATGTATACTATATACTGACCCCCATATATATGAATGTATACTATATACTGACCCCCATATATATGAATGTATACTATATACTGACCCCATATATATGAATGTATACTATATACTGACCTCCATATATATGAATGTATACTACATACTGACCCCTATATATATGAATGTATACTATATACTGACCCCCATATATATGAATGTATACTATATACTGACTCCCATATATATGAATGTATACTATATACTGACCCCCATATATATGAATGTATACTATATACTGACCACACTTGTGGCACTTGTAGTCCGCTGCAGGCATCCTCCATTGTATGCATTTTTATGCTGGGGATCGCCCCTAGCAACGGACTACAAGGGCAGGATCTGCTCCCCCAGTAAAAATGCACAACCGCATTTGGGGTTGAGCACCTCCAGCCATTTGAGACCACGTTTTTTGTTGTTTGTTTAAATTTTATATTTGGAGGTGTGTAAACTCCAACATTAATGCTCCTTGAATATCTACAAGGCAGCATTAAGGTAGCACCTGTGAGGCCAGGCACCCATATTAGCCAACTCAGGTGGGGCTTGCAGCTTGCCTCCCTCCTCCCATTGCATGTGTGCTCAGTCACGCTGGAGGGTATCTGGGAGGAAGTTGTGAGTCAACCGAATGCTGCCGTAATTGCCCACTGGCCCCTGTTTTGCTTATCAAGCACAGGTAGGATTAGCGTTAGGTCTCGCACCAATTTGAGAAACCTTGGCGTTGGTGTGCGGGCTCTGGTGTGTCCTTCATATAAGGATACACTGGCGAATGTCTCAATTTTAACATCAGTGTTGAGGGATAGCCAATGTATTGTTTACATCTACCACAGTAGTGCACCCATATTCCTGTATTGTATCCCATATATATGAATGTATGTATATACCAGTGTTTCCCAACCTTTTTCGGGTCGGGGCACACCTTGGGAAAAAAATTTCCACGGGGCACCGCTACCGAGGTTGACGAGCAAGGAAAAAAAAAAGCATAAAACGGTAAAAAACGCAATGCACTATATCTATTTATCAGTGAGTATGTAGTTTAAAGTGCTGCTTTATACAGCAACTCACCAATGACGTCTTCTCTAATTTGCATCGTTGCCTTCTCTTCTCCATCTGGTCTGGGCCATCATCACGATTTCTTCCACCCACAATTCTTCACCGTTAAACCTGCAAAACAAACCTATTAGGCGCCAAACTTTTTTTTCTTTCTTTTTTTTACATGGGTGACAGAGGGGTGTAGAAGAGTGGACATGGGTGACAGATGGGTGGACATGGGTGACAGAGGGGTGTAGAGCGGTGGACATGGGTGACAGAGGGGTGTAGAGGGGTGGACATGGGTGACAGAGGGGTTTAGAGGGGTGTAGAGGAGTGTACAGAGGGGTGTAGAGAGGGGTGTAGAGAAGCGTACATGGGTGACAGTGGTGTAGAGGAGCGTACATGGGTGACAGGTGTGTAGAGGAGCATACATGGGTGACAGGGGTGTAGAGGAGCATACATGGGTGACAGGGGTGTAGAGGAGCATACATGGGTGACAGGGGTGTAGAGGAGCATACATGGGTGACAGGAGTGTAGAGGAGCATACATGGGTGAAAGGAGTGTAGAGGAGCATACATGGGTGACAGGGGTGTAGAGGAGCATACATGGGTGACAGGGGTGTAGAGGAGCATACATGGGTGACAGGGGTGTAGAGGAGTGTACTGAGGGGTTTAGAGGAGTGTACATGAGTGACAGATGGGTGTACATGGGTGACAGAGGGGTGTAGAGGAGTGTACATGGGTGACAGATGGGTGTACATGGGTGACAGAGGGGTGTAGAGGAGTGTACATGGGTGACAGATGGGTGTACATGGGTGACAGAGGGGTGTAGAGGAGTGTACATGGGTGACAGAGGGGTATAGAGGAGTGTACATGAGTGACAGAGGGGTATAGAGGAGTGTACATGGGTGACAGATGGGTGTACATGGGTGACAGATGGGTGTAGAGGAGTGTACATGGGTGACAGATGGGTGTACATGGGTGACAGAAGGGTGTAGAGGAGTGTACATGGGTGAAAGAGGGGTGTAGAGGAGTGTACATGGGTGACAGATGGGTGTACATGGGTGACAGAGGGGTGTAGAGGAGTGTACATGAGTGACAGAGGGGTATAGAGGAGTGTACATGGGTGACAGAGGGGTGCAGAAGAGTGTACATGGGTGACAGGGGTGTAGAGGAGTGTACATGGGTGACAGGGGTGTAGAGGAGCATACATGGGTGAAAGGGGTGTAGAGGAATGTACAAAGGGGTGTATAGGAGCGTACATGGGTGACAGGGGTGTAGAGGAGTGTACATGGGTGACAGAGGGGTAGAGAGGAGTGTATATGAGTGACAGAGGGGTGTTGAGGAGTGTACATGGGTGATAGATGGGTGTAGAGGAGTGTACATGGGTGACAGAGGGGTGTAGAGGAGTGTACATGGGTGATAGTTGGGTGTAGAGGAGTGAACATGGGTGACAGAGGGGTAGAGAGGAGTGCATATGGGTGACAGAGGGGTGTAGAGGAGTGAACATGGGTGATAGATGGGTGTAGAGGAGTGTACATGGGTGATAGATGGGTGTAGAGGAGTGTACATGGGTGACAGAGGGGTAGAGAGGAGTGTACATGGGTGACAGAGGGGTGTAGAGGAGTGTACATGGGTGACATAGGGGTGTAGAGGAGTGTACATGGGTGACAGAGGGGTGTAGAGGAGTGTACATGAGTGAAAGAGGGGTGTAGAAGAGTGTACATGGGTGACAGAGGGGTATAGAGGAGTGTACATGGGTGACAGAGGGGTGTAGAGGAGTGTACATGGGTGACAGAGGGGTGTAGAGGAGTGTACATGGGTGACAGAGGGGTGTAGAGGAGTGTACATGGGTGACAGAGGGGTGTAGAGGAGTGTGCACCCTAAAGCACAAACTCACACCGCACACGCGTGTGTGTTTATATACATATATATATATATATATATATATATATATAAATGTCGAAAAAAATGCAGCACTACTTTACCACAGTAGGTGGGTGCCAGCTCCTCAGGCTCGATCACAGCCAATTGATAACTTCAAAAATGGTGCGGCACTCCAAATATCCAAAAAATAACTATTTATTCCACATGTCAAACAGTGCGACGTTTCAGCCCCTCTTGCTTGCATGCACACATACATAAACAGACCTACACTCATATAAATATCAATACAAACAAAATGAAAAACTTTATTAAAACTTTTTTGGGGATTGGAAGCTTTTTTTTTAGATTGGAGGCTCCATTATACATACACTGTACAGCAATCATACCTCCATTATACATACACTGTACAGCAATCATACCTCCATTATACATACACTGTACAGCAATCATACATTCAGTATACATACACTGTACAGCAATCATACCTCCATTATACATACACTGTACAGCAATCATACATCTATTATACATACACTGTACAGCAATCATACATCCATTATACATACACTGTACAGCAATCATACATTCAGTATACATACACTGTACAGCAATCATACCTCCATTATACATACACTGTACAGCAATCATACATTCAGTATACATACACTGTACAGCAATCATACATCCATTATACATACACTGTACAGCAATTATACATCCATTATACATACACTTTACAGCAAGCATACATTCAGTATACATACACTGTACAGCAATCATACATCCATTATACATACACTGTACAGCAAGCATATCTCCATTATACATACACTGTACAGCAATCATACATTCATTATACATACACTGTACAGCAATCATACCTCCATTATACATACACTGTACAGCAATCATACATTCATTATACATACACTGTACAGCAATCATACATCCATTATACATACACTGTACAGCAATCATACCTCCATTATACATACACTGTACAGCAATCATACATTCATTATACATACACTGTACAGCAATCATACCTCCATTATACATACACTGTACAGCAATCATACCTCCTTTATTCATACACTGTACAGCAATCATACATTCATTATACATACACTGTACAGCAATCATACCTCCATTATACATACACTGTACAGCAATCATACATCCATTATACATACACTGTACAGCAATCATACATCCATTATACATACACTGTACAGCAATCATACCTCCATTATACATACACTGTACAGCAATCATACATCCATTATACATACACTGTACAGCAATCATACCTCCATTATACATACACTGTACAGCAATCATACATTCATTATACATACACTGTACAGCAATCATACCTCCATTATACATACACTGTACAGCAATCATACATTCATTATACATACACTGTACAGCAATCATACATCCATTATACATACACTGTACAGCAAGCATACCTCCATTATACATACACTGTACAGCAATCATACATTCAGTATACATACACTGTACAGCAATCATACATTCATTATACATACACTGTACAGCAATCATACATCCATTATACATACACTGTACAGCAATCATACATTCATTATACATACACTGTACAGCAATCATACATCCATTATACATACACTGTACAGCAAGCATACCTCCATTATACATACACTGTACAGCAATCATACATTCATTATACATACACTGTACAGCAATCATACATCCATTATACATACACTGTACAGCAATCATACATTCAGTATACATACACTGTACAGCAATCATACATTCATTATACATACACTGTACAGCAATCATACATCCATTATACATACACTGTACAGCAAGCATACATTCATTATACATACACTGTGACTGTACAGCAATCATACATCCATTATACATACACTGTACAGCAATCATACATCCATTATACATACACTGTACAGCAATCATACATTCATTATACATACACTGTACAGCAATCATACATCCATTATACATACACTGTACAGCAAGCATACCTCCATTATACATACACTGTACAGCAATCATACATTCATTACACATACACTGTACAGCAATCATACATCCATTATACATACACTGTACAGCAAGCATACATTCATTATACATACACTGTGACTGTACAGCAATCATATATCCATTATACATACACTTGACTGGATGGGATTTTAGATACATCCCTTCCTCTCTAACCCACTCTTAACCACGTAACAACCCCTTCTCCCAATAGAAGAGACACTGACACCTGCTGTGGGAAAATTGGGCCGTGTGGCCCATTTATTTAACAAACCAATAAATAACATTTGAATATTTACATATAAACATAACCAAACTGGAGGGCACTCCCCTCCCCCAACCGGATTTGTGCAACACGCTTCTTACCCCTGGCCGCAAGCCCCTGGCCGCGAGCCCCTGGCCCAGGGGCACCCCGGTAACCTTCCGCACAATCCCTTGAACTCCTGAGGCCCAGAACCACCACCAGGAGGCCCAATTGAACCATCTCAAACATTTATCTTTCAAACTACTAACTCCCCCGGGACCCTTTCACATGCCTCCCCCTTATCAGAATCCCACCCACCAAGCGTTTAAAAAAAGGGCGGGCGGGCGGGACCTTCTTCTCGCTTCTACACGCCGACTGGTGAGTACCCTCCCCCCCTGGGGCACCCCCCTATATACACTCCTCCCCCTCCCCTCCAGATGACCTCTCTTTCACCCCACTCTCGAGCCACCTGCTACTGTCCCTTAAAGGAGCAGCAGCCATTTAACCCTTTAACCCCCATTCTCTTGAAATATACCTCTAACCCCATTAACCCTTACTAACATCTGTGAGGGCCACTAAAACCCCCGTCAAGACGCCACTACGCCAGGGGTTCCCCCGCTCCGTTTGCTCCCATGACTGGATGGGATTTTAGATACATCCCTTCCTCTCTAACCCACTCTTAACCACGTAACAACCCCTTCTCCCAATAGAAAAGACACTGACACCTGCTGTGGGAAAATTGGGCCATGTGGCCCATTTATTTAACAAACCAATAAATAACATTTGAATATTTACATATAAACATAACCAAACTGGAGGGCACTCCCCTCCCCCAACCGGATTTGTGCAACACGCTTCTTACCCCTGGCCGCGAGCCCCTGGACCAGAGGCACCCCGGTAACCTTCCGCACAATCCCTCGAACTCCTGAGGCCCAGAACCACCACCAGGAGGCCCAATTGAACCATCTCAAACATTTATCTTTCAAACTACTAACTCCCCCGGGACCCTTTCACATGCCACAGATGAAAGACAGTGACACCTCACTGACCTTCATCCCGCCACACACGCAACGCCAGCTCAATACCCCCTTGCAAGGCCAACGCCCACAAATCCATTCCAATGTCATTTAAATGAATACCATCAGGATCCAAGAATTCCCAAGGCTCCCCCTCCAGATCAGTGTGCCTCACCACTATCCCCCCATTCCTACGAACAAAACGACCCACCTCTTTGTTGAGCTTGACCCGAGCCTTATTCAAGCGATCCACCGACCTGGCGTGCCGCCACACCCGCCGAGCCACCATGTCAGACCAAACGAACAACAAACCTGGAAAGGTAGATTTTAGCCTCAGAATGTCAAGCTTAATGTCTCTAATTAACTCCCGTGACGATCGAAGGCCCAAATCATTGCCCCCAGCATGCACCACCAAGATGTCCGGGTGGCGGTCCAAAGAAGCGTTGAACTGTACCTCAGGGAGCACCCCGCACCACAGCATGCCACCAATTCCAATCCACCGCAACACCGCCAGGTCCCTCGAAAAACCCAGCTGCCTCCCGTCCCGTCTCACCGCAGCCCGGATCGCCCCCCTCCGAACATAGGAGTGACCAAAAATCCACACCAAGCACGGATCACGACCTGAAAAACACAAACAAGAAAACATAGCAAGCAAAATAACCCACGTAACATAATCATAACAGATGGGGACGAACATACAGACGAAAACGAGCAGACTCCCATCGCCCAATCCGCCGAATCACTTCCTCACCCATCCCCCACCGGGCCGCCTCAGTGGCGGCCCCTATTCTAAATGAATGAGAACTGTAATCCCCAGGATCTAGCCCCCGTGCCTTCAAACATCTACGGAAAACAGACACAAATTGAAAGCGCGAGAGAGATGACCCATCCCTATGCACTAAAAAAGATCCCATACCATCCGGCCTCACTGACAGAAACGCCCGCACGCATCGCACCGGGCACACCAAGGACCCTGGCAAATCACCTAGAACCACCCAACAACCCCGACCTCTCAGATCAGTTTTGGACCTGCGTAAAAAACAACTCACCCCCTCCGCCTGCAAAATCACATCCCCATACAACAAACCCCCAACCACCGATCTACTCTGAGCCACCAGTTCCGAAATTCGAAAGGCCCCAAAAAAGGCCAACACAAACGCCACCCGAAACAACAGCACCTCGTAAGCATCCGTGCATTCACACTCCACCCGTTCCACCAGGAAACCCAACAAATCAAAAGAAACCGGGCGACGCCTATCCGGCTGCGTACCCCCCCTACGGTATCCCATAAGGGCGCGACGCACTAAAAAATGCTTAGTGGCATCCCCCAGGCCCCGCACCAAAAACCAAAACGCCAGAGCTGACATACGGCGTGACACACCCGAAACAGACACCCCCGACTCAAACTGCATCCCCACAAAATACAGCACCACAGTCACCCAGTCCTCAGTACCAGCACACACACCCACCCTCTCCAGTAACACCTCCCATTCACCCCAAACCTTCGAATACGCAGACCAAGTGCGAGCACTCAGTGACCTCTGAATCAACTGCGCCGCCGCTCCCAAACCACGCTCCACAGCCAATCGGGGCAAGGGATCCCGCACCGCTCCGCCTCCGGTGCCAGCACGCGAAACCTGTCCCACTGTGAACGAGAAAGAGAATCAGCGACAACACCTGTTGACAACACCTGGAACATGTACAGCAACAAACTGCGCATTCAACAACAATCCCCGCAGAACCAAATGACGAAGCAAGCGCAAAACCGGCGGAGAACTAGAAGTCTGATTATTAATCGCATGGACCACCCCCATATTGTCACAACGAAAACGGACCCTCCTATCCCTCAGCCGATCCCCCCAAATTTCCGTTGCCACCACAATAGGAAACAGCTCCAACACAACTAGATTAGCCACCAAACCCGCCGCACGCCAAGAATCCGGCCACCCCGCCGCACTCCACTCCCCCTGAAAAAATGCCCCATAACCTACCGAACCCGCTGCATCGGTAAACAATTCCAACTCAGCATCATCAACCACCTCCGCCATCCACATGGACCTGCCGTTGTAAACCGACAAAAAGGAATCCCACACTTCCAAGTCTGTACGCACCTCCCCAGACAACCTAACATAGTGATGCGGAACCGTCACCCCCGCCGTGGCCAAGGACAAACGTCTACAAAAAACCCTACCCATAGGTAAAATCCTACAGGCAAAATTCAATTTCCCCAACAACGACTGGACCTCCTTCAAAGGTGCCCTCTTACAACGCCGACACTGCTGCACACACTGCCTCAAATCCGCCAACTTATCCTCCGGCAAGCGACACTCCATACGATCCGAATCAATCACTATACCCAAAAACTTCACCACCGTGGACGGTCCCTCCGTCTTATCAGGAGCTAACGGGACCCCAAAACGCTGCGCTACCGCCTCCATAGTATGCAACAACACCGAACAAATCCGAGAGCCCCTGGGCCCCAAAAAAAGAAAGTCGTCAAGGTAATGCAGCACAGAGGACCAGCCGGCCTCCTGGCACACCACCCATTCCAAAAAACAACTAAAAGCCTCAAAATACGCACATGAAATCGAACAGCCCATTGGTAAACAACAATCAACATAATACTGACCCTCCCAACAAATTCCTAATAAATGAAAACTACCCGGATGGACCGGCAACAAACGGAACGCCGATTCCACATCCGTCTTGGCCAATAATGCCCCTTGTCCAAACTTCCGAACCCACCGCACCGCTGCATCAAAAGAGGTATATGTCACCGCACACACACCCTCCTCAATCCCATCATTAACCGAAGCCCCAGCCGGGTAAGACAAATGATGTATCAATCTGAACTTGCCCGGCTCCTTTTTAGGAACCAGGCCTAGCGGTGAAACCACCAAATCCGCCAATTGCGGGTCCGGAAAAGGACCCGCCATCCTGCCCAACGCCACCTCACTTTGCAGCTTAGCCGTGACCACCTGAGGATGACCATAAGCCGAAACCAAATTGCGCCCCCCAACCCCCTGCGCAACTGCCGAACTGGGAATCACAAAACCCAAACTAAAACCCTCCTCCAACAAAACCGCCGCCGACCTATTTGGGTACTGTCTTAAAAACGGCCGCATCACGTTCACCCTCACTGGAGTCGCCCCGGGACGCTGAAGCCTCAGCTCCCTTTCCTTTCCCACGCTTAAAACATCGGGAGAAACTGTGAGCCCCCCCCACACCCCGAACATTCATGCTTAAATTTACAATCTGAGAGGAAGCGGCAATGCCCTTCATTATACTGCCAACAGCAGCCCCGACGCGAACCGGCCGACTGTCCGGCCGCTGAGAAACCGCCGGCCGCCCCCTGAAAGGGCTGAGACCCCCCACGAGGAGCGGCCATAAGTCGCATCCATAAACTTATGTCCTTATGATCCCACCTCAAGGAAGCCCGGACCGCCTTGCGCTGACGAAAATGCTCGTCATAACGCAGCCACGCCACTCCCCCATACACCCGGTATGCCTCACCAATAGAATCAAAATAACAAAAAAGCGCCGAACAATGTTCTGGTGCCTTCTCCCCAATAACACTCGCCAGGATAGAAAAGGCCTGCATCCAATTAGTAAACGTGCGAGGTATCAGCCGATACCGCCGTTTCTCCTCCTCCTCCTTCTTACTCTCCTCCGGCTTCTTCCTATCTAAATTAAATTTTTCCAACGGAAGCAAGGAGAAGATCTCGACATATTCGTCCTTCCAGATCTTCTCCTTCACTTCCGGTTTCAAGTGAGCCCCCAGGGGCCCCTCAAAACAGACATACACTTCCCCTTTCGCGGAGTCCGCCATACGGACATCCTCCGCCGCTGCCTTAGCGACCGCTGCAGCTCCCGCAGCACCTCCACCCACGGCCGATGCCACCACCGACCCGCCCCCCGCTGGCGCCTCAACCTGTACTCCCGCCGCCGGAGCAACCCACACAGGAACTGGGGACGCCCCCACAGCCGTACCCCCAGGACGCCCAGACAAAACACTCATTAACTGTGAAAGCAAAACCCGCAACCCCCCATCCCCCGTCACATTCAAAGGAACAGGCCCCAACCCCAAATCCCCAGAGGACTCACCAGGCTGACCCGAAGCCGATGCCCCAGCAGCCGCAGGCCTGGGCGTCCGCTCCCTGGAACCGCCGGCCGCACTCCTGTCATCCAGCGCTGTTGAAGGTCCCGCCAAATCCGCTCCAGGCTCCCGCCGACGAATGACCGCCTCACCGGCCGCCCTCCTTTCCGGATTCGCCAGCTCCTCTTCAGCATCTGCAGCACAATCAGAAAGGGAAGAATCAGAAGGAGAATATTCCCCAACTGCAGTTCCAGACCTGCCATGCCGACTCCTACCACCAGGTGGCGCCCTCTCACTGTAGCACTCTGGATCCTGCCGACCTCCAGCCAGCCCATCTTCCCTCACAGGCAGAGAGACGCTGACAGAAGATCTCCGAGCTCTGGCCTCCCCTGCACTCCCGGAGCTCTGCTGCTGTGCTGTACGCTGCTGGGCTGCACTCAGAGAAGGTGAGCCAGCCGTGTCCCTGCTGCCTCCGGGCCTCCTCTCCTCTGCAGACCTGGCCCCAGAACGCTGCCTAGAGCCCGACCCTGCACTGGACAGGGCCGGCCCTGCCTCCCCTCCTCCACTCTGCCGGGCCTCACGTCGGGCAGATGAAGAGACCGCAGCCGCCATCACAGGGGGACCGGCAGCTCCGGCCGTCCCCCGTTCACTCCTGGTGCCCTTCCTCAACGATCTCCGGCCTGACACCCCCACCTCAGGGACGGCCGCACCACCACCCGGGCCGCACAGTGGGGAAGGAGCGGAGGGACCAGCAGCTGCCCCCCCTCCTGCATCCTCTGCCCTACGCCCTGACACTGTCCCCCGGGAAGCGGCACTGGAAGTGCCCCCACACACTGTACCTGCCATCTCCCGGGAAGACCGCACAGGGCTCAGGCACCGCCGCCTGCTACGGGGAGTGGGCTCAGGACTCAGACGCTCTGGAGCCCTGGATCTACGGGACCCGCGCCGCAAGCCAGGGAGGGGGCCAGCCTGCACCCCACTCCCGATCCCCAGGACCCCCCGCAACTGTTCCTGCACCCAAGCATTCCCATGAGACGCTGCAGCAGCCCGGAGGTGGGTGAAAAGATCATCCAGGGACGACATGGCACCTTCTTCTCGCTTCTACACGCCGACTGGTGAGTACCCTCCCCCCCTGGGGCACCCCCCTATATACACTCCTCCCCCTCCCCTCCAGATGACCTCTCTTTCACCCCACTCTCGAGCCACCTGCTACTGTCCCTTAAAGGAGCAGCAGCCATTTAACCCTTTAACCCCCATTCTCTTGAAATATACCTCTAACCCCATTAACCCTTACTAACATCTGGGAGGGCCACTAAAACCCCCGTCAAGACGCCACTACGCCAGGGGTTCCCCCGCTCCGTTTGCTCCCAGTACAGCAATCATACCTCCATTATACATACACTGTACAGCAATCATATATTCATTATACATACACTGTACAGCAATCATACCTCCATTATACATACACTGTACAGCAATCATACCTCCATTATACATACACTGTACAGAAATCATACATTCATTATACATACACTGTACAGCAATCATACCTACATAATACATACACTGTACAGCAATCATACATCCATTATACATACACTGTACAGCAATCATACATCCATTATACATACACTGTACAGCAATCATACATTCATTATACATACACTGAACAGCAATCATACATCCATTATAAATACACTGTACAGCAAGCATACCTCCATTATACATACACTGTACAGCAATCATACATTCAGTATACATACACTGTACAGCAATCATACATCCATTATACATACACTGTACAGCAAGCATACCTCCATTATACATACACTGTACAGCAATCATACCTCCATTATACATACACTGTACAGAAATCATACATCCATTATACATACACTGTACAGCAAGCATACCTCCATTATACATACACTGTACAGCAAGCATACCTCCATTATACATACACTGTACAGCAATCATACATTCAGTATACATACACTGTACAGCAATCATACATCCATTATACATACACTGTACAGCAAGCATACCTCCATTATACATACACTGTACAGCAATCATACCTCCATTATACATACACTGTACAGAAATCATACATCCATTATACATACACTGTACAGCAAGCATACCTCCATTATACATACACTGTACAGCAAGCATACCTCCATTATACATACACTGTACAGCAATCATACATCCATTATACATACACTGTACAGCAAGCATACCTCCATTATACATACACTGTACAGCAATCATACATCCATTATACATACACTGTACAGCAATCATATATTCATTATACATACACTGTACAGCAATCATACCTCCATTATACATACACTGTACAGCAATCATACATTCATTATACATACACTGTACAGCAATCATACATCCATTATACATACACTGTACAGCAATCATACATCCATTATACATACACTGTACAGCAATCATACATCCATTATACATACACTGTACAGCAAGCATACCTCCATTATACATACACTGTAAAGCAATCATACATTCATTATACATACACTGTACAGCAATCATACATCCATTATACATACACTGTACAGCAATCATACATCCATTATACATACACTGTACAGCAATCATACATCCATTATACATACACTGTACAGCAAGCATACCTCCATTATACATACACTGTACAGCAATCATACATTCATTATACATGCACTGTACAGCAATCATACATCCATTATACATACACTGTACAGCAATCATACATTCATTATACATACACTGTACAGCAATCATACATCCATTATACATACACTGTACAGCAATCATACCTCCATTATACATACACTGTACAGCAATCATACATTCATTATACATACACTGTACAGCAATCATACCTCCATTATACATACACTGTACAGCAATCATACCTCCTTTATTCATACACTGTACAGCAATCATACATTCATTATACATACACTGTACAGCAATCATACCTCCATTATACATACACTGTACAGCAATCATACATCCATTGTACATACACTGTACAGCAATCATACATCCATTATACATACACTGTACAGCAAGCATACCTCCATTATACATACACTGTACAGCAATCATACATCCATTATACATACACTGTACAGCAAGCATACCTCCATTATACATACACTGTACAGCAATCATACATTCATTATACATACACTGTACAGCAATCATACATCCATTATACATACACTGTACAGCAATCATACATCCATTATACATACACTGTACAGCAATCATACATCCATTATACATACACTGTACAGCAAGCATACCTCCATTATACATACACTGTACAGCAATCATACATCCATTATACATACACTGTACAGCAATAATACATCCATTATACATACACTGTACAGCAATCATACATTCATTATACATACACTGTACAGCAATCATACATCCATTATACATACACTGTACAGCAATCATACATCCATTATACATACACTGTACAGCAATCATACATCCATTATACATACACTGTACAGCAATCATACATCCATTATACATACACTGTACAACAATCATACCTCCATTATACATACACTGTACAGCAAGCATACCTCCATTATACATACACTGTACAGCAATCATACATCCATTATACATACACTGTACAGCAATCATACATCCATTATACATACACTGTACAGCAATCATACATCCATTATACATACACTGTACAGCAATCATACATCCATTATACATACACTGTACAGCAAGCATACATTCATTATACATACACAGTGACTGTACAGCAATCATACATCCATTATACATACACTGTACAGCAATCATACATTCATTATACATACACTGTACAGCAATCATACATCCATTATACATACACTGTGTCTGTACAGCAATCATACATCCATTATACATACACTGTACAGCAATCATACATCCATTATACATACACTGTACAGCAATCATACATTCATTATACATACACTGTACAGCAATCATACATCCATTATACATACACTGTACAGCAATCATACATCCATTATACATACACTGTGACTGTACAGCAATCATACATCCATTATACATACACTGTACAGCAATCATACATCCATTATACATACACTGACTGTACAGCAATCATACATCCATTATACATACACTGTGACTGTATAGCAATCAAACATCCATTATACATACACTGTACAGCAAGCATACCTCCATTATACATACACTGTACAGCAATCATACCTCCATTATACATACACTGTGACTGTACAGCAATCATACATCCATTATACATACACTGTACAGCAAGCATACCTCCATTATACATACCCTGTGACTGTACAGCAATCATACATCCATTATACATACACTGTACAGCAATCATACATCCATTATACATACACTGTACAGCAAGCATACCTCCATTATACATACACTGTACAGCAATCATACCTCCATTATACATACACTGTACAGCAATCATACCTCCATTATACATACACTGTACAGCAATCATACCTCCATTATACATACACTGTACAGCAAGCATACCTCCATTATACATACACTGTGACTGTACAGCAATCATACATCCATTATACATACACTGTACAGCAAGCATACCTCCATTATACATAAACTGTACAGCAATCATACATCCATTATACATACACTGTGACTGTACAGCAATCATACATCCATTATACATACACTGTGACTGAACAGCAAGCATACCTCCATTATACATACACTGACTGTACAGCAATCATACATCCATTATACATACACTATACAGCAAGCATACCTCCATTATACATACACTGACTGTACAGCAAGCATACCTCCATTATACATACACTGTACAGCAAGCATACCTCCATTATACATACACTGTACAGCAAGCATACCTCCATTATACATACACTGTACAGCAATCATACCTCCATTATACATACACTGTGACTGTACAGCAAGCATACCTCCAATCCATTAATAATGGATTGGATGTATGATTGTTGTACAGTCACAGACACAGTGTATGTATAATGGATGTATGATTGCTGTACAGTGTATGTATAATGGACAGGCTATCTTTAATTTTGATTGGACCCTGGGCAAGCAATTTTTTTTTGGGGCCCCCCGCTCCCCCACCCCCATCCCACACACACTCGGGATCAGTACAGGATCAGTAATGTAATGTATGTACACAGTGACCTCACCAGCAGAATAGTGAGTACAGCTCTGGTGCATAATACAGGATATAACTCAGGATCAATACAGGATAAGTAATGTAATGTATGTACACAGTGACCTCACCAGCAGAATAGTGAGTACAGCTCTGGAGAGAAGGTGTGTTCTGCTGAGCTCCAGAGTTTCCCAGAGAAGCAGTGATTTTCTTCCACCCCTCCCCAGGTGTGTGGCAGACACCTGGGTAGGTTTTCCTGCTATGGAGCCCCGGGAAGCTGGGGCTTCATCTTGCACCCCCCCCCCCGTTCTCGGCTGGCGGGGTGTGCAAAGGAAAATGCAACAGCCAGTAGTCAGGATGGGGTGAGGAGATCCACCAGGGTCCACAGCCATGTGGGGCCCCCTCCCCCGACCTCAGCTGGGAGCTGCAAAGCTTCCAGCAGAAGCTCATCCAGGCAGCGGAGTGGAAAGTCTGCATCTGTTTCCTCAGAACCCCAGCAATGGGGGGTAAAGGGGCCCAGAGAATCCCTGGCCAGCTTTGGGTCCAAAATCCAGGCCAAGATGGCTCAGTATGAACAGCTCGGAAAACAACTAAGAGGCCTCAGAGAGGAGCTGAAGTTTGCAAGACTGTTGAGACCCAATTAGCTCCGAGCAGGCTATAACTACCCCTCCCCCTTACTACAATAATTAATTAAATAATAACTGACACAACAACAATTCAACTTTTCCGTGGGTGGGGATCGGCCACAGCTTTATTTATAAAATTACTTATATAAATAACAATTTAACTGTAACAAAGACACCGATTGGCTTCTTGCCAATCCGAGAGGTGCTGCCACACTATCCTGTGTGGAGGTCTACCCCGGGTTGACCCCGCTTTCACCGTCTTCTTACCGCCAAGCTGTGACTTACAATAAACAGAGATACAAAAAGGGAGGGAGGGAGGGCAAAACTCCGGGTCCTGGGCAGATTGAGGGGGGAAGGGAGGCACCACAGCTATAAATACCCTGGGGAGGGCCCCTGAAAGCCCGGGAAACTATTAGACCCCTGATTGGTGCACTCCTTCCCCCCCCACCCATGGGACATACCACTATAGTTAGCAACAGGTTTTTACAGGCGGGGGAGGGGGCTAAAAAACATTGCCTGTATATTTCTTAACCCCTTAACTGCTCACCAGTCAGGGGGCAAGCTAGTTATGCACAGCTTGCCCCTCCAGACTGTTGAGACCCAATTAGCTCCGAGCAGGCTATAACTACCCCTCCCCCTTACTACAATAATTAATTAAATAATAACTGACACAACAACAATTCAACTTTTCCGTGGGTGGGGATCGGCCAAAGCTTTATTTATAAAATTACTTATATAAATAACAATTTAACTGTAACAAAGACACCGATTGGCTTCTTGCCAACCCGAGAGGTGCTGCCACACTGTCCTGTGTGGAGGTCTACCCCGGGTTGACCCCGCTTTCACCGTCTTCTTACCGCCACGGAGGAGACCAGTTAGCCCTACACTGGGCTCCGACCCCCACCCAAGAGATACTGGATAGCCAACACCTGGGGCCAACTCAGCCCCCCGAACACACCCAACACATTTCCTCTCCAGGAAAGTCGCCCAACACATTTCCTCTCCAGGAAATTCGCCCAACACATAACCTCTCCAGGAAATCCGAGGTACCTGCCGCCAGGTCCTATGTTTTTGCATTTTATTTTATTTTTTTTATTTTTTTTGTATTCACTAACTCTTGTGTGAACTCATTTCTCAGACTCGCCCATACACCGAAGAGTGCTGCAGCACTCGCACCACCTTGCGGAAAGCCGCTCGCAAAACAAAAACACATGTGGAAAACATCAAACTGGGCGAAAATAGCAACGCAACATGCAGATCGCCCGCGCCCCACGCGCTGCGCTACCCTCTCCGGAAACTGAGCCCTCTCCGCCGACACCGACACAAAAAGAGAGCGAATCCCAAACTCACAACACCCCCTCCTACAAAGAGAAGCCAAAACCCAAAACAGACAATCGAGGGCGGGGAGCATAAAAGAAAAAGGGGGGGGGGGAGGCCCCCACCGCAGTCCAGTCAACAATAGGACGACAACCGGAAAAAACAGTCATTCGTGGACCCTCATGCAGCACAAGCTGTGTGTCCCAGATCGCCTAAGCAATCTCGGACCGACGGACCTGAAAACGCACAAAATAGGCACCCAAAAAACACATCAGACACCCAAGTGTCATGGAAGGAGACGAGGAGAAAGAAAGTGCCCCATCCACCTAGCCCCGAAAAAAGCCAGAGCAAAACCTCGGATCAGAAAAAACGACGCAAAAGCGACAACCAAAAATCCGACCCACAGCCGCCACCAAGCGACCCAAAAACTGATAGGAAAAAACGGTCGCCGACAGCAAGGCCACCCGCTCACGGGCCCAGCCCCTAGGTATACACCAACATCCCACCAACCGCAAAGCAGAAAAGAAAAATCACCCCCCGCCATGCGGCAACCTCACCCCACTGGATCGCAGCACAGTGGGAAAGCACCCTTTTTTTTTTTTGCACTGAGTAGTAGGTGATTCACACGAACAGGTGAAGATACCCAGCGTCACATACTAAAAATGTTAATTGGATACATGCAGAATACAGCCCAAATCTCGAACCTCCTTGGATAGGAGACACAGCAGTTAACTTATTTTATCACAGCCTATCAAAACGAAATAGGAAGTCAAACAGCAGAACCTTGTAGGTACAAAAAACAAAACCCCTATCCACAGACACATTTGGAACCTTCGGGACCCTCCTTGACTGTAGACATCCCGGCCTCCACACCAACCCCAACTACTCGCAAGCGCCTCACCGTGAGTGCGACCAAGTCGCAGGAGCCACTAAAGCGGACCAAGAAATACACCAATCTCCACGATGACCCACAGGCCGAAAATTTTACCACAACTGTATCACTCAGTCCTACCCCGGGACCCGAACCCGAGGTGGTCTCCCATTCCACAGCCACATGAGCAAACCTTCCGACTCCACCCGAGGGAGCAACCTCCGGAACCACTGCCAGAGAACGGGACAAAGCGTCAACACCCAATACCGACCCCAGGGAGTACAGCCGCAAAATAAACCTTATCACCAAACAGCGAAGCACTAGGTGCAACAAGCCGAGCGCAGGAAGAAAGCCGAAAGAAAGAAATAATAACAGTGACAACGCCCCAAATGTCAGACCGACAAAACGCCCCCGATCACTCAAATCACACCCAAAAAAGAAAAGCATCACCAAATTATAGCGCAATCAAGCACAGGGGCCACGCCAACCCACACAGTACCGTTACAATCCTAGAACATGAACTGCCAAAGCAAGCACCCAAAGTCCCACAACCAACACCAAAGGAAAAAGCGCAAACAAAAAACCCAAGCATGGCAGAAACCCACTGACTACCAAGACACCCAGTAGTAAACCACCCTGCAGCACCACTGAAAAACCAAAACACCACACCAACAACCAACCAAACCAGCCACACCCGGGAACAGAGCGAGCTCCCCATGAGCTGCAACGGGGGACTGAAAGCAGGCCTGTCCACTGCATCACGCCTGAAAAAACCCCAACCAACCGGAACGTCAGCCCTTAGTGCACCAGGGGCACATATGCGGGGGCACAGATACCACACACCCTCGGCGGCCAGAGACAACCTGCAGGAAAAAACTCATGTCATTTCAGAGCTAGCGGTACTGCAGCAGGACTTTGCCTCTGACCGCCAGGGGGGTGTCTGCTCCAGTAAGGAGGGAGGGAGGAGAGCAGGGCAGGTCAGACAGGTACTGGTAGTGGGGGACTCAATTATTAGGGGGACAGATAGGGCGATCTGTCACAAAGACCGGGATAGCCGAACAGTGTGTTGTCTTCCTGGCGCTCGAGTTCGGCACATCGCGGATCGGGTTGACAGGTTGCTGGGTGGGGCTGGAGAAGACCCAGCAGTCATGGTACATATTGGCACCAATGACAAAGTAAGAGGTAGATGGAGTGTCCTTAAAAAGGATTTCAGGGACTTAGGCTGCAAGCTTAAGGCAAGGACCTCCAAGGTAGTATTTTCTGAAATATTACCTGTACCACGAGCCACACCAGAGAGGCAGCGGGAGATTAGGGAGGTAAACAAGTGGCTCAGAAGCTGGTGTAGGAAGGAGGGGTTTGGGTTCATGGAGAACTGGGCAGACTTCGACTTTAAAGGAAACAGATTTCTGACTATAGCTAAAGACCATTATCTGTCCCAAATGGTGCAGGGCCTGACCAGAGGGGGCGCCCTACTAGACTTAATATTTACCAACGTACTGAAACTGGCAGAGTAATTAATGTGCAAGTAGATGGACACCGAGGAAATAGTGATCATAATGTAATACATTATAACTTGTTCTTCAATAAGGGAATCTCTCGAGGGGCCACAAAAACAATGAACTTTCGAAAAGCAAAGTTCGATCAACTCAGAGAAGCCCATAACAATATAAAATGGGATAATGTCCTCAAAAATAACAATACTGACACTAAATGGGAGACTTTTAAAAATATCTTAAATTTTCACTGTAAGATGTATATACTTTATAGGAATAAAAGGGTCAGAAATAAAAGAAAACCAATATGGATGAATAAAAATGTTAAGGGGGCAATAAATGACTAAAATAAAGCATTTCAGTTACTAAAACAGGACAGCAGTGAAGAAGCATTAAAAAGCTATAGAGAAAAATGTGAAATATGTAAAAAACAGATAAAAGCCGCAAAAATAGAGACAGAAAGACTCATTGCCAAAGAGAGTATAACTAACCCCAAAATGTTCTTTAATTATATAAATAGCAAAAAGGTCAAAAATGAAAGTGTTGGCCCTTTAAAAAATGATGAGGAAGAAATTATAAACGGGGATCAGGAAAAAGCAAATATACTAAAATTCTTCTCCACTGTATTCACTGAGGAAAATGAAATGCCAGGTGAAATACAGTGTGATAAGGTAAACTCCCCAGTACAGGTCACCTGTCTAACCCAGGAAGAAGTACAGTGCCACCTACAAAAAATCTAAATAGACAAATCACCAGGTCCAGATGGCATTCACCCCCATGTTCTAAAGGAATTAAGTAATGTAATAGACAGACGCGGAGGTGTTGAGGGGCATGTGTGGAACTCCGCTACTCCTTGCTGGGATTTGAATAGACTGGCCCAGACCCTTTCTTGTGGATGGAGAGTGGAGCTGAGTAAAACGATCAGACTTTACATGTGATGAATATCTAACAGTGCAGAAGCCGGTGAAACCATTGATTAATACCCCGGCAATATTCTGAACAGCAGCAGCCTCTTGCACTGGCCCCATGTGGAATGGACAATATTGGATGCCTGACTCTCTGCCTGGTCACTCCTCCTAGCGATTTGGAGAAACCGGGACTCATGGACTAAATTGAACAACTTGGTCTTAGCAGAATTCCTCTCTCATGAAATTGAACCCCTCCCTGGACCCAATAAGATCAGTGACTCTGGGGGGTGATTGCACTGTCTACCAGGGGGAGCGTGAATACGCTAATGATTCCGTAGTTGCATATTAGTATGCTATATTTGGTGGTGGATATTTCTGGATCAGGGTGTGATACCCTAGGTTTTAAGCGCTCCCCAGAGCCATATGGGACTGTGAATTCTTACTTTTGTATGCTGTAAATAACGGGATTTAAATTCTCGAGTGGGAGGGGCCTATGGTGTATAAAGTTGCTAAGTTGGTCCGTGATATCCCCGTAGTGACACATACACCCCACAAATATAAAGTGAAGAGAAATAGTGGGTGAAATGGCCCCTAAGCTGAACCCCAGAAGATCAGGGGGTAGCTCGCCACAAAAAGATAAGGGGGCTATGGGTAAATTGGATAAAATATGGAAGTCTCCAGCTGTGGGTATAAAAACTAGAACCCAGAAGGATCTCTCCCCTAGTAAAACAGGCTCTAGGTACTCGGTCTTGGAGGTGGAGGAAACTGAGGAAGGGCAGTCTGTGCCCCCTATGGGAACACAGATGTTGGAGGAGATCTTGGGAGGGGTGAAAAAACTAATTGTGCAATTGAGGAGATAAATAAACAATTAGGTGTGGTATCTACCGAGGTATCTCTGATAAGACACGATATGACTAAAATGAGAGATAGGATTTCCAGACTGGAGGAAGAAGCCCCTAAAACAGAAAATAGGATTAAGGTTTTGGAGGAGGAGGTTAATGACTTGAAAAAGGAGAGGACATCTGTTAAAGATAAGCTCACAGACCTTGAGGATAGATCCAGACGTTGTAATATAAGGATGGTGGGGTTTCCTGAGGGGGTGGAGGGGGGGGGGGGGAACTCTGCCATACAGTTTCTTAGTAGGTGGTTGAAGGAGGGGATAGGGGAAGGGCATCTTACCCCAATGTTTGGGATTGAACGAGCTCATCGGTGCCAAGGCGTATTCCCCCTCCGGGGGGTCCCCCTAGGACAATCCTAATTAAGTTATATACCTCCCAGGACAGGGATACTATCCTTAGGAGGGCAAGAGAGATGAGGGACCTACAGTATAATGGACAGAATATTTTTCTATATCCGGATTTCTCTTGGGAGACCCAGAGGAAAAGGGCATCCTTTCGGGAGATAAAAAGGCGGCTAAAGAACGCAGGGGTGCCCTTCTCTCTGCTGTTTCCAACGAGACTCCGGGTTGAGCATAAGGGAAAGGTAACAATATTTGGAACCCCACAAGAAGTCTCAGATTGGATGGATAAATAAGGCATCTAATATAAGGCACTACTGTGGCATTAGGGGTTGGAAGTATTAGTTGAGTAATAATTTTACGTCTCGGGGGGGAGGGGTTGGGGGGTTCTCTGGGGTGTCACTAGGATAGGAGTGCATAGTAGAAGTACGGTGCATTATGGGGAGAGGGGGGGGGGTGCGGGGGGGGGGGAGGATAAGGGAAAGGAGGGAGGGATGGCACGGGATGATCAAAAGAGGTTTTTTTTTTTTTTCTCTCTCTTCTTCTTCTCTCTTTTCTTTTTTCTCTTAGGCAAATATATCTATGCTTAAATTATTAGCCTGGAACATACGAGGTATGTCGGATAGAATTAAAAAGTGTGCAGTCTTCGATTATATTCGGAGGTGCCTTCCTGCGATCATATGTTTAGTTGAGACCCATAGGTCAAGAGATGAGCAGATACTTCCAAGGAAGTGGGCCAAAGAAGAATACCACTCCAGACTCTCTTCCTACTCCATGGGAGTATCAGTATATGTTCACAGGAGGGTACCATTCGAGACTAAGAATGCAAAGGTAGATAAGTATGGTCAATATGTATTTCTTTATGGAATATGGGAAGATAGGGCAGTCATCTTGGCTTTTGTTTATATTCCTCCATCTTTTAGAGTGGATGTTCTGAGGGACCTCGTGAGCTATAGCGAAAGTAAGACACATTCGGCATTATGGATAGTTGGAGATTTGAACAATGTAATAGACCCTAGTATGGACAGATACAAATTAGGTAGGAATGTAGGGGGGAACGAAACAGCATTGGCGAGATACTGTGGAGAGATGAATTGGGTTGATGGGTGGCGGAAACTAAACCCAGGAGTAAGACAGTACTCATGTTTTAGTACCTCATATAACACCGCTTCCCGAATTGACTTATGCCTGTGTGATAAGAATGCAATGACCTGGACCAGCAGGGTGCAGTATAAAGCTAAAACCCTATCGGACCATTGCCCAGTGGTGGTGGAAATTGGAGGTAAGGTAATGGGTGGGAAAAGGTTGGGCTTTCGGCTCAACCCCCACTGGATTGAATTAGTGGGCGACCAGGACTGGTTTAGACAGGAAATAGAGGCATTCTGGGAGATTAATCATAAGTCCGCAAACCCTCAGGTGGTATGGGATACTATGAAGGCATACTTGAGGGGCCTATATATAGGGCGAATCAATAAAAAAAAAAAGGAATTCTCACAGGAAGAATCAGTACTGAATAGTAAAGTGGCAACATTAGAAGCAGGGATAGAAGAGGATAGTGGGGGGAACAGCTGTTAGAACTGAAGGCAGCTCAAGAGAAATATAAAGAATATCTACTTAAAAAGGCACAAAATAAACTATTCTTCAGTGGGCAATTTAATTTCTTTGAGAAAGGGAAACCAAATAAGACACTGTCAAGATTACTTAAAAATCAAGGCGACGAATGTGGTATTATGGCTCTGAGGAGGGAGGATGGCAGCATAACCACAGATAGAGAAGAAATAGCCCAAATGGTTGGCTCTTTTTTCTCCATTCTCTATATGGGCAGCGATATTAATAGGGCGGAGGTAGCGGAATTCTTGAGGGGAATTAATATTCCGAGTTTGACAGAGGATGTCAGGGACTCCCTGGATGACCCAATCTCCCTCCAGGAATTGGAGGAGGCATTGGCATCAATCCAAGGGAATACATCCCCTGGGTCTGACGGCATTCCTTTCTAGATATATAGAATATACTCAACCCTGCTGCTTCCAAAACTGCTGGGTATCATTAATGAATCCTGGAGGGGGGGGGGGGTTCTCCCTAAATCTATGTGTGAGGCTAATATTAGACTCATTAGGAAAAAAGATAAGGATCCCTTGGATTTGGGCTCATATCTCCTTGCTTAATACAGATATAAAGATAATAGCGAAAGCACTGGCAAGGAGATTGGATAAAGTAGTGGAGGTAGTGGTGGGCGGTGACCAGGGAGGGTTTAGGTCAGGAAGAACGGTTCATGACAATATCCACCAGGTGTATGAAGCAATCCAGAGTGGATCCCGTGGCCCCCGCTCCATTCTGTCATTGGATGCTACTAAAGCTTTTGACAGGGTGGAGTGGGAATACCTCTGGGAAGTTTTGAAGAGGGTTAGGGTGGGCCCGAGGTTTTTGAGTTATATTCAGCTACTATACACTAACCCCGAGGCGAGTGTGGTGGTAGATGGAACCCCCTCCTACCCATTCAAACTAAGTAGAGGAACAAGGCAGGGCTGCCCCCTCTCACCCTTTTTATTTTTAATTTATATTGAACCCTTAGCTGCTTGGATAAGAGATAATGATGTTTATGAGGGATTTGGAGTAAATGGAGA
Source organism: Hyla sarda (assembly GCF_029499605.1). NCBI lineage: Eukaryota > Metazoa > Chordata > Amphibia > Anura > Hylidae > Hyla > Hyla sarda. The sequence continues at coordinate 42,173 of NW_026607600.1, forward strand.
GAAGAGTAAGATCTTGTTATTTGTAGATGATATCCTCCTTTTTGTAACTAACCCACAAGAAAAAATACATCGTATCATTAAGATGTTCGAGGCATTTGCCCCTCTATCTGGGTTGGACATAAATTGGAGTAAATCTACTATGCTCCCCCTGGATGAAGATATGGGGGAGACGGTGGGAAGACTATCCGTGTTCAAAAAAAATGAATGTTTCCATTATCTGGGAGTAAAAATAGCAGCCACGAATGATAGGTTTGTGATTAACAATATACTGCCCCTTTTGAATAGTTTAGCAAAGAGAGTAGAAGTATGGATTAAAATGCCCTTCTCTATGTCAGAAAGGATGGCGATAATAAAAATGGTGGTCCTCCCACAGATCCTTTTTTTTCTTGCTGCCTCGCCAGTGTGGATCGGCAAATGCTGGTTCCGGAAGATAGAAGTGATACTGGGTAGATTGTTATGGGGAACAAAAAGGGTTCGTCTGAAGTACAGATATTTTATGGCCCCTGGAGATAGGGGGGGATTGGATATGCCCAATTTCTTTGTTTATTACATGGCCGCGCAGTTGGTACGAATCGTGAATTGGAGAAATTTTAGATATCTGGAGAAGATTGTAGTAGAAAAGGAGAAAGTGAACATATATGAGGTGTTGGAATTAGATGATTATGAGGAGAGTGGGTCAAATAACACGATGTTATTGTATAAATATAGGAAAGTATGGGAAAGATTAAAGGGAGAATTACATGTAGGAAATAGTTTTGGGTTCACACCCCTATGGGGTAACAATAAATTTAAAGAATTGGTGAAGTGTGAGTCAATTTTTTGGGATAGTAAGGGTATAAAACGACTGGAACAATTATTTGATAAAGGACAACTCTTTTCATTTGAGCACATAAAAAGGGGGTATGATATTAGTGATAACGATTGGCTGTACTATTGGCAAGTTAGTCATGCAGTCCATAACACGATAGATAAGGAGATATATGTAGCACAGAAACACAATTTCATAGAAGCACTAACTCAAATAGAGCACTTTAAAAAAAAAAAAGGAATATCAATTTTGTATAAGAAATTATATAAGATTATTGGAGTAAGGGGGATCGACAGAATTAAAGACAAATGGTCCGGAATAGTGGGTACTGTGTCTGAGGAAGATTGGGACATTATGGCCCAAAATATAAGCAAGGTTTCTCGTAATATGGAACATAAAATTACACAATTTAAGATATTACACAAGACCCACTATTCCGCGCTTCATTTACATAGGATAGGGGTGAGAATCACTTCACAGTGTGTTAAATGTGGTTTGGAAGAGGCGGACTATTTACAAAAGTAATGTAATAGACAGACCCCAATTTTTTATATTCAGGGACTCTATAGTGACAGGGACTGTTCCCCAGGACTGGCGCATGGCAAATGTGGTGCCAATATTTAAGAAGGGGTCAAAAGGTGACCCCGGGAATTATAGACCTGTTAGTTTAACCTCGGTAAATTGTTTGAGGGTTTCCTAAGAGATGCTATTTTGGAATATCTTGATAAAAATAAATGTATGACCCTGTATCAGCATGGATTTATGAGGGATTGATCCTGTCAAACTAACCTGATCAGCTTTTATGAGGAGGTGAGCACAAGACTGGACCAGGGGCAATCGCTGGATGTCGTATATCTGGATTTTTCCAAAGCATTTGATACGGTTCCACATAAAAGGTTGGTGCATAAAATGAGAAGGTTTGGGCTGGGGGAGAATGTGCGCAAGTGGGTAAGTAACTGGCTCAATGATAGGAAACAGAGGGTGTTTATTAATGGTACTTATTCTGATTGGGTGACTGTTACTAGTGGGGTACCACAGGGGTCTGTCTTGGGTCCTGTCCTATTTAATATATTCATGAATGACCTTGCAGAGGGGTTGAATAGTAAAGTAGCAATCTTTGCAGATGACACCAAACTCTGTAAAGTGGTAAACACTATAGAGGACAGTGCACTGTTACAAATGGATCTGGATAGGTTGGAGGTTTGGGCTGGGAAGTGGCAGATGAGGTTCAACACTGATAACTGTAAGGTAATGCAAAAATCCGAGCTGGGATTATGTATTAAATGGAAGAACACTTAGGACGACTGACATGGAAAAGGACGTAGGAGCCTTAGGTAACAGTAAACTTAGCTGTAGTGACCAGTGTCGGGCAGCTGCTGCCAAGGCTAATAAAATCATGGGGTACATCAATAGGGGCATAGATGCCGACGACAAGGAAATAATTCTACCGCTGTACAAATCACTAGTCAGTCCTCACATAGAGTACTGTGTACAGTACTGAGCACCAGTGTACAAGAAAGATATAGTGGAGCTGGAGAGGGTTCAAATCCCACTAAGGACAACAATAAATAAAGACTTATTATTATTATTATTATAATAACGTCAGCAGAGAGCACTGTGCTCGTGATGTCATCAGAGAGCATTCCAAAAAGAAAATAATTTCCTCGGTAGTATTCAGCAGCTAATAAGTACAGGAAAGATTACGATTTTTTAATAGAAGTAATTTACAAATCTGTTTAACTTTCCGGAGCCAGTTGATTTAAAAGAAAAAAAAGGTTTTCACCGGAGTACCCCTTTAACCCCTTCATGACCCAGCCCATTTTCACCTTCAGGTCCTGGGCATTTTTTGAAAATCTGACCACTGTCACTTTAAACATTAATAACTCTGGAATGCTTTTACTTATCATTCTGATTCCGAGAACTGCTGTAACAATCAGCCACCCCTGTGCAAATCGCCTCAAATGTACATGGTGCACTCTCCCTTCTGAGCCTTGTTGTGCGCCCCCAGAGCACTTTGCGCCCACATATGGGGTATCTCCATACTCGGGAGAAATTGCATTACAAATTTAGAGGATCTTTTTTCCCCTTTTACCTCTTGTGAAAATGAAAAGTATAGGGCAACACCAGCATGTCAGAGTAAAAAAATTATTTTTTTACACTAACATGCTGGTGTAGACCCCAACTTCACCTTTTCATAAGGGGTTAAAGAAAAAGCCCCCCAAAATTTGTAAGGCAATTTCTCCCGAGTACGGCAATACCCCATATGTGTCCCAAAACTGTTGCCCTGAAATACGACAGGGCTCCAAAGTGAGAGAGCGCCATGCGCATTTGAGGCCTGAATTAGGGATTTGCATAGGGGTGGACATAGGGGTATTCTATGCCAATGATTCCCAAACAGGGTGCCTCCAGCTGTTGCAAAACTCCCAGCATGCCTGGACAGTCAATGGCTGTCCGGCAATACTGGGAGTTATTATTTTGCAACAGCTGGAGGCTCCGTTTTGGAAACAGTAGCGTACCAGACGTTTTTCATTTTTTTGGGGGAGGGGGGCTGTGTAGGGATAATGTGTATATGTAGTGTTTTTTACTTTTTATTTTAGGTTAGTGTTAGTGTAGTGTAGTGTTTTTAGGGTACAGTCACATGGGCAGAGGTTCACAGCAAGTTTGCCGCTGGGAGTTTGAGCTGCAGCGCAAATTTTGCGCCATCTCAAACTTGCAGCACTCACTGTAAACCTCCGCCCATGTGAGTGTACCCTGTACATTCACATTGGGGGGAGGGGGCAAACATCCAGCTGTTGCAAACTCCGAGCATGCCCTTTGGCTGTCCGTGCATGCTGGGAGTTGTAGTTTTGCAACAGCTGGAGGCACACTGGTTTGGAAACACTAAGTTAAGTAATAAACTTTCAAGTGTTTTGCAACCAAACTTTGCGTTTCCAAACCAGTGTGCCTCCAGCTGTTGCAAAACTACAACTCCCAGCATGCATGGTCTGTCAGTGCATGCTGGGAGTTATAGTTTTGCAACAATTGAAACAGCTGGAGGCACTGAGGTAGGAAACGGACAATGTTTCCCAACTAGTGTGCCTCCAGTTGTTGCAAAACTACAACTCCCAGCATGCCCAGACTGCCCAAGCATGCTGGAAGTTGTAGTTCGGCAATATCTGAAGGATCAGATGTTGCCGAACTACAACTTCCAGCATGCTTGGGCAGTCTGGGCATGCTGGGAGTTGTAGTTTTGCAATATCTGGAGGTTCACAGTTTGGAGACCACTGTATAATGGTCTCCAATCTATGCTCTTCCAGATGTTAGAGAACTACAACTCCCAGCATGCCTGGACAGACTGAGCATGCTGGGAGTTGTAGTTTTGCAACATCTGGAACAGCACAGATTGGAGACCATTATACAGTGGTCTCCAAACTGTGGACCTCCAGATGTTACAAAACTACAACTCCCAGCATGCCCAGAAAGCCAAAGGCTGTCTGGGCATGCTGGGAGTTGCCGTTTTGAAACTCCCAGAGGCAGCAGTGAGATCGCTTTACGGCGATCTCACTGCTGCCAATGAAGATGCCGCACTGCTGCCGGAAACTCACCTCCGGGACGCAGCGCCGCCGGGACCGCCTGGAGGACGTCGCTCGCAACGGGACCACTCGGGACACCGCATGGTCGGGTAAGTGATGCCGGGGGATGGGTAAGGGACACTTAGCAGAGCGGTGTGTGTCCCGATCCCCGTGATCGGGACTTACACACCGCGCTGCTAAATATTCTGATAGCGAAACGCTGCTATTAGCTAGTCAGAGTTGACCAGCTGATAGCAGCGATCGCTGGGGGGGGGGGTGGGGGATGAAACCCCCCGTGGTCGCATGGTAAGATGGCTGGCTATCAGTGATAGCCACCATCTTACCGGGCGCTGCGGGATGCCGCGAGTAGCGGCAAAAATGTTCATGACGTACCTGTATGTCATGGGTCGGGAACACCTTGCCACCCATGACGTACAGGTATGTCATAGGTCGGGAAGGGGTTAATGGTATAGAGAACTGTGTCTAGTGCATTAACTCTGATTTTTTGCCCATTGAAACCAGTAGGCCCATTGTGGTCTATGGGGAAAGCTGCTGAGTTGCCCATAGCAACCAATCAGATCGCTTCTTTCATTTTTGAAAAAGTCTCTGAAAAATGAAGGAAGTAATCTGATTGGTTGCTATGGGCAACTCAGAAACTTTTCCAGGAAAATATGCTGAGTTGCCCATAGCAACCAATCAGATCGCTTCTTTCATTTTGCAAAGGCATTGTGAAAAATGAAAGAAGCAATCTGATTGGTTGCTATGGGCAACTGCACAACTCTTCCTCTACACTGGTCTTGATGAATCTCCCCCATAGAGGGAGATTTATCAAAACCTGCCCAGAGGAAAAGTTTCTGAGTTGCCCATAGCAACCAATCAGATCGCTTCTTTCATTTTTGAAAAAGCCTCTGAAAAATGAAGGATATTTTTGAGATTTTGGAAGCTGGGATACTCACTACACCCATGCATATCTAGATAATTAAGTATGGGGGGAACTTAAATTTATTTTTTAAATCACATGGAGTTTTGACTTTACTTCATTATGGTCGAATAAAGCACTTAAAGAGTTCCTTAAAATTAAAGATTCACTCTTTTGGATGAAAAGGGGCTTATTTATGTAAATCAATTATACGCTTTAGGTCAAATAAAGTCGTTTGAAGAGATAGCCCATAAGTGTGTGGGGGGAAGACAATCAGAAACATTGTTTTTTACAAATAAGTAACACAGATCATAAACCAATAAAAGGAGAGATTGGAGATTTCAGGGATTCTATATATAAGAAAAGTTTAATTAGACTATTTCCTTATGCAAAGTTGCTGTCTGGGCATGCTGGGAGTTGTGGTTCTGCAGCGGTTGGGGGTTCACAGCTTGAAGACCACTGCTATAGAGGGTGCAAATGTATCTGAGCCCTGGAACTCAAATAATGTGAAATATGAGATGATCAAAATGGAGCCCCTGCACTAATTACTTGGGTTCTGAGGTCTGTAAGGTCCATAGTAAAAACATCAGGTTCTGTCTATAGCAGATACTAAATCATGGCAGCTCAAAGAAACAAGCAGTCATTCTATTATGTCACATGTGATGTCATAGACAGCTGGAGGCCTGACATCCCACTGACAGCCGCCCGAGCCTTCAGTCTGTTCCAGTGCGATTAGTGAGAATAGTGAGATTAGCGTCTTCTTTTTCTACTTGTCTGAAATGGAGCTAAAAGGACTGGGGTTCGTCCCCCTCCTGTTGGCGTTTTGGTGTGCGGCCTGGCTTGCCACCAGCTACATCATGACGGTCGTCCTCGGCCATGCAGCCTCGCCACTGATGAGCATCAGGTAAGATAAACAAGCAAATGATTCTTATTTCATGGGTTGGGAGTGAGGAAATATCCATAATAACATTGGTTTCTTTTCCTTCACAGTGACGTGGGAAATGTCTTTCCCGAAAGCATATTATTCAGAATTGGATTCATAGGGACGTCCATTGGCACTTTGGTACTAACCTTTCTTATTTATAAGTATATGGTTATGCATACTGAAGAGTTCAGGGGTCATCAGGTCCTGATCCAGAGGATCCTGCTGGCCATTGTGTGGGCCTCCTGTTTTTCCACAGCTGTTATGCATGTATTGTCCCCCGAAGAATATCCCAGGATACACTTTGTCAGCACGATAATTTCCATTACATGTGAAGCCTTATACTACCTTGGGCAGTCCATCCAGATGTATAAATTACCAGGAGCAAAAAAAGTCATCCACCATAGTAGATGCACCTGCTGTGGCCTGACTTTTGTCTGTGTAGTTTTCTATTTTGGATATGAAACATTAAAGGAATTATTCCATAATGATGAAGACTGGGACGAGATCCGTGAAATCCCCATCATAATCATCGAGTGGGTGATGCTTCTACTGATCCTGATAAACATCGTGACCTATTATTCCACCATGCAGAGGTTATTGTTGACCGTCTCCAGAAACAGCTGCACACTCTCTCTTAGAGTAAAAATTGATGACTTCGGGGTGTAGACCACCACGGGGGCCATCAAGTGGACTTCTGGGAGAGATACTGCACAGGACACGGAAAACATCTAAAGAAGAATAACTGGGGGACTACATATGGTGCCAGTAATCATGACACAATAATATGAGCTGGTGATATTACCTATACAAAAAAAAATAAAAAAAAATGTAAAAAAAATATTGGTGTGTGAAGTGTAATACATAGTTAGAAAAACAGAATCAAATTCATCATTATAACCCCCCTCTGCATTACCCTGTTTATTATTTTTCAAGCAAGCACTTTGTTCTAATTCGTCCACTCTCTGGCGTGCTCCTTGTATAAGGGGTTTGGGATACCCTTTTTGTTTAAAACCATCCTCCAGGTTCTCTAGTTGTTGTAGGTATTTTTGTGTGGAAGAACAATTCCTTCGGATTCTTTTCATTTGACCGAATGGAATGTTCTTCTTCCATTATTTAAGATGGCAACTGTTAAAGTCGAGGTATCTGTTTGCATCCACCTCCTTAAAATAGTTGGCAGTATGCGAACAGCCATCCTGAATATAGATATTTAAATCCAGGAACTCACATTTTTTGGGGGACTGATGCAGCGCTGCCTTTGGCAATTTCTGGCTCTGCTATAGCGCTTTTTTTGAGGGGGCGTGTCAGCTGCCCCTTCATCTGGCGGTCAACCTGCGCTATCTGGCCAGCGAGCCAGGGCCCCGTACAGGAGATCACGGGGCCCCCCAGCGGTCGGACCCCCGCAATCTGAAACTTATCCCCTATCCTTGGGACAGGGCCGGACTGGGGATGAAATCCAGCCCTGGAAATTACTGTATACCAGCCCCACAGCATTGTGTCATTGTGCCGGCAAACAGCCACCGAGCACAGGCGTATCACTTTGCGTGGCTATACATATATATATATATCACAGAAGGAATACACCAGTACTTTGCCAAATGTTTCAATAAAGTGGTGTCAGCGACCAAGACCTGATCATAGTCCACCACAAATTCAAAAAGTAAAATGGCACAACACTCCCTTATAATCAGGGCTGGTTTTAGGCTTAGCGTGGCCTTAGGCAAAATCAAAAGTGGGGCCCCAAAAGTCATAGTAGTGCACTAACTAGATTTGAACAATTTTGGTCACTTCAAATACTATAAAAAAAATATCTAAAAAGCTATTGAAAAGTCCCATCAAAACAAAAATGGTACCGATAAAAACTACAAATCACAGCGCAAAAAATGACCCTCACATCCCCATATACAGAAAAATAAGAGTTATAGGGATCAAAATAGTACAATTTTATATTTTTGTATAGTTCCCCCCACATTAGGTAAAGAGTATAGCTCACCCACATTAGGTGTGCAGTATAGTTCCCCCACATTAGGTGCAGTATAGTTCCCCCACATTAGGTGCAGTATAGTCCCCCTCATTAGGTGCAGTATAGTTCTCCCCACATTAGGTGCAGTATAGTTCCCCCACTTCAGGTGCAGTATAGTTCTCCCCACATTAGGTACAGTATAGTTCCCCCACATTAGGTGCAGTATAGTCCCCCACATTAGGTGCAGTATAGTTCTCCCCACATTAGGTGCAGTATAGTCCCCCACATTAGGTGCAGTATAGTCCCCCACATAAGGTGCAGTATAGTTCCCCCACTTCAGGTGCTGTATAGTTCCCCCACTTTAGGTGCAGTATAGTTCTCCCCACATTAGGTACAGTATAGTTCCCCCACATTAGGTGCAGTATAGTCCGCCACATTAGGTGCAGTATAGTTCTCCCCACATTAGGTGCAGTATAGTTCTCCCCACATTAGGTGCAGTATAGCTCTCCACATTAGGTGCAGTACAGTTCCCTCCACATTAGGTGCAGTATAGCTCCCCACATTAGTTTGGCAGTATAGTTCCCCCACATTAGGTGCAGTATAGTTCTCCACATTAGGTGCAGTATAGTTCCCCACATTAAGTGCAGTATAGTTCCCCACATTAGGGGCAGTATAGTTCCCCACATTAGGTGCAGTATAGCTCTTCACATTAGGTGCAGTATAGTTCTCCCCACATTAGGTGCAGTATAGTTCCCCCACTTCACGTGCAGTATAGTTCTCCCCACATTAGATACAGTATAGTTCCCCCACATTAGGTGCAGTATAGTTCTCCCCACATTAGGTGCAGTATAGTTCTCCCCACATTAGGTGCAGTATAGTTCTCCCCACATTAGGTGCAGTATAGTTCTCCCCACATTAGGTGCAGTATAGTTCTCCCCACATTAGGTGCAGTATAGTTCTCCCCACATTAGGTGCAGTATAGTTCTCCCCACATTAGGTGCAGTATAGCTCTCCACATTAGGTGCAGTACAGTTCCCTGCACATTAGGTGCAGTATAGCTCTCCACATTAGGCTGGCATTATAGTTCCCCCACATTAGGTGCAGTATATAATCCCCCCCCCCCCTCATTAGGTGCAGTATAGTTCCCGCACATTAGATGCAGTATAGTTCACCACATTAGGTACAGTATAGCTCTCCACATTAGGTGCAGTACAGTTCCCTCCACATTAGGTGCAGTATAGCTCCCCACATTAGGTTGGCAGTATAGTTCCCCCACATTAGGTGCAGTATATAGTCCCCCCTCATTAGGTGCAGTATAGTTCCCCCACATTAGGTGCAGTGTAGTTCCCCCACATTAGGTGCAGTATAGTTCCCCACATTAGGTGCAGTATAGTTCCCCCACATTAGGTGCAGTATAGCTCTTCACATTAGGTGCAGTATAGTTCTCCCCACATTAGGTGCAGTATAGTCCCCCACATTGGGTGCAGTACAGTCCCCCACATTAGGTGCAGTATAGTTCCCCCACATTAGGTTGGCTGTATAGTTCCCCCACTTCAGGTGCAGTATAGTTCTCCCCATATTAGGTACAGTATAGTTCCCCCACATTAGGTGCAGTATAGTTCTCCCCACATTAGGTGCAGTATAGTTCTCCCCACATTAGGTGCAGTATAGTTCTCCCCACATTAGGTGCAGTATAGTTCTCCCCACATTAGGTGCAGTATAGTTCTCCACATTAGGTGCAGTATAGTTCTCCACATTAGTTGCAGTATAGCTCTCCACATTAGGTGCAGTACAGTTCCCTCCACATTAGGTGCAGTATAGATCCCCACATTAGCTTGGCAGTATAGTTCCCCCACATTAGGTGCAATATATAGTCCTCCCCCCCCCCTCATTAGGTACAGTATAGCTCCCCACATTAGGTTGACAGTATAGTTCCCCCACATTAGGTGCAGTATATAGTCCCCCCCCCTCATTAGGTGCAGTATAGTGCCCCCACATTAGGTGCAGTATAGTTCCCCACATTAGGTACAGTATAGCTCTCCACATTAGGTGCAGTACAGTTCCCTCCACATTAGGTGCAGTATAGCTCCCCACATTAGGTTGGCAGTATAGTTCCCCCACATTAGGTGCAGTATATAATCCCCCCCTCATTAGGTGCAGTATAGTTCCCCCACATTAGGTGCAGTATAGTTCCTCACATTAGGTGCAGTATAGTTCCCCCACATTAGGTGCAGTATAGTTCTCCCCACATTAGGTGCAGTATAGTTCTCCCCACATTAGGTGCAGTATAGTTCCCCCACATTAGGTGCAGTGTAGTCCCACACATTGGTGCAGTATAGTTCTCCCCACATTAGGTGCAGTATAGTTCTCCCCACATTAGGTGCAGTATAGTTCCCCCACATTAGGTGCAGTATAGTTCCCTCCACATTAGGTGCAGTATAGTTCTCCCCACATTAGGTGCAGTATAGTCCCCCACATTAGGTGCAGTATAGTTCCCCACATTAGGTGCAGTATAGATCCCCCACATTAGGTGCAGTATAGTTCTCCCCACATTGGTGCAGTATAGTTCCCCACATTAGGTGCAGTATAGTTCCCTCCACATTAGGTGCAGTATAGTTCCCCCACATTAGGTGCAGTATAGTTCCCTCCACATTAGGTGCAGTATAGTTCCCCCACATTAGGTGCAGTATAGTTCCCCCACATTAGGTGCAGTATAGTTCCCCACATTAGGTGCAGTATAGTTCCCCCACATTAGGTGCAGTATAGTTCTCCCCACATTAGGTGCAGTATAGTTCTCCCCACATTAGGTGCAGTATAGTTCCCCACATTAGGTGCAGTATAGTTCCCCACATTAGGTGCAGTATAGTTCCTCCCACTTTAGGTGCAGTATAGTTCCCTCCACATTAGGTGCAGTATAGTTCTCCCCACATTAGGTGCAGTATAGTTCCCCACATTAGGTGCAGTATAGTTCCCCCGCATTAGGTGCAGTATAGTTCCCCACAGTAGGTGCAGTATAGTTCCCCACATTAGGTGCAGTATAGTCCCACACATTGGTGCAGTATAGTCCCCAGGCCCGTCGCTACCGGACCGGCAAACCAAGCAATTGCTTGGGGCCCCGAGCTGGCTGGGGGGCCCCGAGCAGAGCCGGTGCTTGCCCGTCCTGTAGCGACGGGACACTTCGGGGGGCCCGCACATTTCACCAAAATTACATTTTTGAGGGGCGCGGGCCCCTTAAGAAGCAAAGCAGGGCCGGCACCGGACAGGTCAGGGGATGATTGGAGTAGAGACGTCACGTGCCCCGCGCAGGCACGCACGTCTACGCCAATCACCTGACCTGTCCCTGCTTGCGTCCCCGCGGGAACCTCCAGCATCCTCCGTGCAGTGACAGGAGCAGCAGCAGACTCCCGCCTCTGCAACGATCCCCGGCAGGGTAAGTAAACTGGTGCGGGGGGCCCGGGGGATTGTATGGTTGTCAGGGGACTGCAATGGTGATGAGAGGTGTTTGTGTGTGTGTGTGTGTGTGTGTGTGTGTGTGTGGGGGGGGGGGGGGGGTGTCATGGGGGTCATGGGAGATGCAGGGGGGTGTTATGGGGTCATGAGAGATGCAGGAGGGGTGTTATGGGGGTCATGAGAGATGCAGGAGGGGTGTTATGGGGGTCATGAGAGATGCAGGGGGTGTTATGGGGGTCATGAGAGATGCAGGAGGGGTGTTATGGGGGTCATGAGAGATGCAGGGGGGTGTTATGGGGGTCATGAGAGATGCAGGGGGTGTTATGGGGGTCATGAGAGATGCAGGGGGTGTTATGGGGGTCATGAGAGATGCAGGGGGTGTTATGGGGGTCATGAGAGATGCAGGAGGGGTGTTATGGGGGTCATGAGAGATGCAGGAGGGGTGTTATGGGGATCATGAGAGATGCAGGGGGGGTGTTATGGGGTCATGAGAGATGCAGGAGGGGTGTTATGGGGGTCATGAGAGATGCAGGGGGTGTTATGGGGGTCATGAGAGATGCAGGGGGTGTTATGGGGGTCATGAGAGATGCAGGGGGTGTTATGGGGGTCATGAGAGATGCAGGAGGGGTGTTATGGGGGTCATGAGAGATGCAGGAGGGGTGTTATGGGGATCATGAGAGATGCAGGGGGGGTGTTATGGGGTCATGAGAGATGCAGGAGGGGTGTTATGGGGGTCATGAGAGATGCAGGAGGGGTGTTATGGGGGTCATGAGAGATGCAGGAGGGTGTTATGGGGGTCATGAGAGATGCAGGGGGGTGTTATGGGGGTCATGAGAGATGCAGGGGGGGTGTTATGGGGGTCATGAGAGATGCAGGGGGGGTGTTATGGGGGTCATGAGAGATGCAGGAGGGGTGTTATGGGGGTCATGAGAGATGCAGGGGGTGTTATGGGGTCATGAGAGATGCAGGAGGGGTGTTATGGGGGTCATGAGAGATGCAGGAGGGTGTTATGGGGGTCATGAGAGATGCAGGGGGGTGTTATGGGGGTCATGAGAGATGCAGGGGGGTGTTATGGGGGTCATGAGAGATGCAGGGGGGTGTTATGGGGATCATGAGAGATGCAGGGGGGTGTTATGGGGATCATGAGAGATGCAGGGGGGTGTTATGGGGATCATGAGAGATGCAGGGGGGGTGTTATGGGGGTCATGAGAGATGCAGGGGGGGTGTTATGGGGGTCATGAGAGATGCAGGGGGGTGTTATGGGGATCATGAGAGATGCAGGAGAGGTGTTATGGGGGTCATGAGAGATGCAGGAGAGGTGTTATGGGGGTCATGAGAGATGCAGTGGGGTGTTATGGGGGTCATGAGAGATGCAGTGGGGTGTTATGGGGGTCATGAGAGATGCAGTGGGGTGTTATGGGGGTCATGAGAGATGCAGGCGGGGTGTTATGGGGATCGTGAGAGATGCAAGGGGGTGTTATGGGGATCATGAGAGATGCAGGGGGTGTTATGGGGGTCATGAGAGATGCAGGGGGTGTTATGGGGGTCATGAGAGATGCAGGAGAGGTGTTATGGGGGTCATGAGAGATGCAGTGGGGTGTTATGGGGGTCATGAGAGATGCAGGGGGGTGTTATGGGGGTCATGAGAGATGCAGGAGGGGTGTTATGGGGGTCATGAGAGATGCAGGAGGGGTGTTATGGGGGTCATGAGAGATGCAGGAGGGGTGTTATGGGGGTCATGAGAGATGCAGGAGGGTGTTATGGGGGTCATGAGAGATGCAGGGGGGTGTTATGGGGGTCATGAGAGATGCAGGAGGGGTGTTATGGGGGTCATGAGAGATGCAGGAGGGGTGTTATGGGGGTCATGAGAGATGCAGGAGGGTGTTATGGGGGTCATGAGAGATGCAGGGGGGTGTTATGGGGGTCATGAGAGATGCAGGGGGTGTTATGGGGGTCATGAGAGATGCAGGGGGTGTTATGGGGATCATGAGAGATGCAGTGGGGGTGTTATGGGGGTCATGAGAGATGCAGGGGGTGTTATGGGGGTCATGAGAGATGCAGGGGGTGTTATGGGGGTCATGAGAGATGCAGGGGGGTGTTATGGGGGTCATGAGAGATGCAGGGGGGTGTTATGGGGATCATGAGAGATGCAGTGGGGTGTTATGGGGGTCATGAGAGATGCAGGGGGTGTTATGGGGGTCATGAGAGATGCAGGGGGTGTTAGGGGGGTCATGAGAGATGCAGGGGGTGTTATGGGGGTCATGAGAGATGCAGTGGGGTGTTATGGGGGTCATGAGAGATGAAGGGGGGTGTTATGGGGGGTCATGAGAGATGCAGGAGGGGTGTTATGGGGGTCATGAGAGATGCAGGGGGGTGTTATGGGGGTCATGAGAGGTGCCCCCCCCCCCCCTGCACCTCTCCTCATCCCCCCCCCCCCCCGGTTATAATAGTGATGAGGAGAGGTGGGGGGGGGGGGGGGAGTTATAGTAATAATGAGGAGAGGTATATGTATATATGATGTGTATGCATGTGTGGCAGTATTGTATTCAGTGGATGCAGTGTGGAGCAGCATTATATTCAGGGTACAGTGTGTGGCAGCATTATATTCAGGGGTACAGTGTGTGGCAGTATTATATTCAGGGGTACAGTGTGTGGAAGCATTATATTCAGGGTACAGTGTGTGGCAGTATTATTTTCAAGGTACAGTGTGTGGCAGTATTATTTTCAGGGTACAGTGTGTGGCAGTATTATTTTCAGGGTACAGTGTGTGGCAGTATTATTTTCAGGGTACAGTGTGTGGAAGCATTATATTCAGTGGATACAGTGTGGAGCAGCATTATATTCAGGGTACAGTGTGTGGCAGCATTATATTCAGGGTACAGTGTGTGGCAGAATTATAGTCAGGGTACAGTGTGTGGCAGCATTATAGTCAGGGTACAGTGTGTGGCAGCATTATAGTCAGGGTACAGTGTGTGGCAGCATTATATTCAGGGTACAGTGTGTGGCAGTATTATATTCAAGGTACAGTGTGAGGCAGCATTATCTTCAGGGTACAGTGTGGGGCAGTGTTATAGTCAGGGTACAGTGTGTGGCAGAATTATAGTCAGGGTACAGTGTGTGGCAGCATAATATTCAGGGTACAGTGTGTGGCAGTATAATATTCAGGGTACAGTGTGAGGCAGCATTATATTCAGGGTACAGTGTGTGGCAGCATTATATTCAGGGTACAGTGTGTGGCAGTATTATATTCAGGGGGTACAATGTGTGGCAGGATTATATTCAGGGTACAGTGTGGGGCAGTATTATATTCAGGGGTACAGTGTGTGGAAGCATTATATTCAGGGTACAGTGTGGCAGTATTATATTCAGGGTACAGTGTGTGGCAGAATTATAGTCAGGGTACAGTGTGTGGCAGCATTATATTCAGGGTACAGTGTGTGACAGTATTATATTCAAGGTACAGTGTGAGGCAGCATTATATTCAGGGTACAGTGTGTGGCAGTATTATATTCAAGGTACAGTGTGAGGCAGCATTATCTTCAGGGTACAGTGTGGGGCAGTATATTATTTAGAGTACACTTTCTGGCAAGGTTATAATGATTACTGTCTTCATGCAGAGGATGAGGATCTGCTGACAGTGAGGAGCCAATGATGCCTGGATGTCAGACTCTGCAGAGAAGATGGAGCTGGAGGAAGACCTGGTCTCTGGACCAGATGAAGAAGAAAAGATAACAGAGAAGATATCACTCAAGTCAGAAGACGTCACTCAGGTCACTATCATTGTGTATTCTCCTGACTGTCCCATCAGAGCTGTAGTCACTTGTAAGTTCTGCAGTGATGATGGGTAAAACTGTGTCCAATCTGTGGCTCTTCAGCTGTTACAAAACTACAACTCCCATTGCCAGAGGCTCTCCAGAATGATGGGAGTTTTAGCTTTCCAACAGCTGGAGAACCATTTTAACCGAGGTGATCGGTGGGGGTCTCAGCAGTCAAACCCCCACCAAAAAAATGGCCCGGGGGGGGGTCTGGACAGCGGGTATGGGTAGGGAACACTGCTGCACCTAATGTGGGGGAAACACTGCCTACCTAATGTGGGGGGAAGACTGCCTACCTAATGTGGGGGATCTCTGCTGCACCTAATGTAGGGGGAACACTGCTGCACCTAATGTGCGTCGTATTGACGTTCGCTCACGTTGCGCTCCCAGAATTCAAGGGTCGGCGTTACTATGGAGGGGGGGCCTCCATGTCCATTTTGCTTGGGGCCCCCAAATTACTTCAAACGGCCCTGATAGTCCCCCACATTAGGTGCAGTATAGTTCCCCACATTAGGTGCAGTATAGTCCCACACATTGGTGCAGTATAGTCCCCCACATTAGGAGCAGTATAGCTCTCCACATTAGGTGCAGTATAGCTCTCCACATTAGGTGCAGTATAGCTCTCCACATTAGGTGCAGTATAGTTCTCCACATTAGGTGCAGTATAGTTCCCCCACATTAGGTTGGCAGTATAGTTCCCCCACATTAGGTTGGCAGTATAGTTCCCCCACATTAGGTTGGCAGTAGTTCCCCCACATTAGGTTGTCAGTATAGTTCCCCACATTAGGTGCAGTATAATTCCCCACATTAGGTGCAGTATACAGTAGTTCCCCCACATGAGGTGCAATATAATTCCCCACATTAGGTGCAGTATACAGTAGTTCCCCCACATTAGGTGCAGTATACAGTAGTTCCCCCACATTAGTTGCAGTATACAGTAGTTCCCCCGCATTAGGTGCAGTATAATTCCCCCCCATTAGGTGCAGTATAATTCCCCCCATTAGGTGCAGTATACAGTAGTTCCCCACATTAGGTGCAGTATACAGTAGTTCTCCCACATTAGGTGCAGTATACAGTAGTTCCCCCACATTAGGTGCAGTGTAGTTCCCCCACATTAGGTGCAGTATAGTTCCCCATATTAGGTGCAGTATAGTTCCCCCACATTAGGTGCAGTATAGTTCCCCCACATTAGGTGCAGTATAGTTCCCCCACATTAGGTGCAGTATAGTTCCCCCACATTAGGTGCAGTGTAGTTCCCCCACATTAGGTGCAGTGTAGTTCCCTCACATTAGGTGCAGTATAGTTCCCCCACATTAGGTGCAGTATAGCTCTCCACATTAGGTGCAGTATAGCTCTCCACATTAGGTGCAGTATAGTTCTCCACATTAGGTGCAGTATAGTTCTCCACATTAGGTGCAGTATAGTTCTCCACATTAGGTTGGCAGTATAGTTCCCCCACATTAGGTTGGCAGTATAGTTCCCCCACATTAGGTTGGCAGTATAGTTCCCCACATTAGGTGCAAAATAGTTCCCCACATTAGGTGCAGTATAGTCCCTCCACATTAGGTGCAGTATACAGTAGTTCCCCACATTAGGTGCAGTATACAGTAGTTCCCCACATTAGGTGCAGTATACAGTAGTCCCCCCACATTAGGTGCAGTATACAGTAATCCCCCCACATTAGGTGCAGTATACAGTAATCCCCCCACATTAGGTGCAGTATACAGTAGTCCCCCCACATTAGGTGCAGTATACAGTAGTCCCCCCACATTAGGTGCAGTATACAGTAGTTCCCCACATTAGGTGCAGTATACAGTAGTTCCCCACATTAGGTGCAGTATACAGTAGTCCCCCCACATTAGGTGCAGTATACAGTAATCCCCCCCACATTAGGTGCAGTATACAGTAATCCCCCCACATTAGGTGCAGTATACAGTAGTCCCCCCACATTAGGTGCAGTATACAGTAGTCCCCCCACATTAGGAGCAGTATACAGTAGTTCCCCACATTAGGTGCAGTATACAGAAGTTCCCCCACATTAGGTGCAGTATACAGTAGTTCCCCCACATTAGGTGCAGTATAATTCCCCACATTAGGTGCAGTATACAGTAGTTCCCCCACATTAGGTGCAGTATACAGTAGTTCCCCCACATTAGGTGCAGTATACAGTAATTCCCCCGCATTAGGTGCAGTATAATTCCCCACCATTAGGTGCAGTATACAGTAGTTCACCACATTAGGTGCAGTATACAGTAGTTCCCCCACATTAGGTGCAGTATACAGTAGTTCCCCCACATTAGGTGCAGTATAGTTCCCCACATTAGGTACAGTATAGTTCCCCCACATTAGGTGCAGTATAGTTCCCCCACATTAGGTGCAGTGTAGTTCCCCCACATTAGGTGCAGTGTAGTTCCCCCACATTAGGTGCAGTGTAGTTCCCCCACATTAGGTGCAGTGTAGTTCCCCCACATTAGGTGCAGTGTAGTTCCCCCACATTAGGTGCAGTGTAGTTCCCCCACATTAGGTGCAGTATAGTTCCCCCACATTAGGTGCAGTATAGTTCCCCCACATTAGGTGCAGTATAGTTCCCCCACATTAGGTGCAGTATAGTTCCCCCACATTAGGTGCAATATAGTTCCCCCACATTAGGTGCAGTATAGTTCCCCCACATTAGGTGCAGTATAGTTCCCCCACATTAGGTGCAGTATAGTTCCCCCACATTAGGTGCAGTATAGTTCCCCCACATTAGGTGCAGTATAGTTCCCTCACATTAGGTGCAGTATAATTCCCCACATTAGGTGCAGTATAGTTCCCCCACATTAGGTTGGCAGTATAGTTCCCCCACATTAGGTTGGCAGTATAGTTCCCCCACATTAGGTTGGCAGTATAGTTCCCCACATTAGGTGCAGTATAGTTCCCCACATTAGGTGCAGTATAGTCTCCCACATTAGGTGCAGTATACAGTAGTCCCTCCACATTAGGTGCAGTATACAGTAGTCCCTCCACATTAGCTGCAGTATACAGTAGTTCCCCACATTAGGTGCAGTATACAGTAGTTTCCCACATTAGGTGCAGTATACAATAGTCCCCCCACATTAGGTGCAGTATACAGTAATCCCCCCACATTAGGTGCAGTATACAGTAGTCCCCCCACATTAGGTGCAGTATACAGTAGTCCCCCCACATTAGGTGCAGTATACAGTAGTCCCCCCACATTAGGTGCAGTATACAGTAGTCCCCCCCACATTAGGTGCAGTATACAGTAGTCCCCCCACATTAGGTGCAGTATACAGTAGTTCCCCACATTAGGTGAAGTACAGTAGTTTCCCCACATTAGGTGCAGTATACAGTAGTTGCCCCACATTAGGTGCAGTATACAGTAGTCCTCCCACATTAGGTGCAGTATACAGTAGTTCCCCACATTAGGTGCAGTATACAGTAGTTCCCCACATTAGGTGAAGTACAGTAGTTTCCCCACATTAGGTGCAGTATACAGTAGTTCCCCCACATTAGGTGCAGTATAGTTCCCCCACATTAGGTGCAGTATACAGTAGTTCCCTCACATTAGGTGCAGTATAATTCCCCACATTAGGTGCAGTATAGTTCCCCCACATTAGGTGCAGTATAATTCCCCACATTAGGTTCAGTATAGTTCCCCCACATTAGGTGCACTATAATTCCACCACATTTGGTGCAGTATAGATCCCCACATTAAGTGACTGCACTTAATGTGGGGGAACTATACTGCACCAAATGTGGTGGAATTATAGTACAACTAATGTTCCCCTACAGACATACAGCCTTCAGCCATATACAATGTATGGCTGGAGGCTGTATGCCTGTTTACTGCCCCACTTGAGTATTCCGACCACCGCTCCTGGATCACGATCTACTGCTATGGCCTATGGGCCATCCCGGTCACGATCTACTGCTATGGCCTATGGGCCATCCCGGGAGCAGCGGTCGGAACACTGAAGATGACCGCAGGTCACTTACCATACCCGCACGTCCTCCTCACAGCTGCGCTCTGCTGTACTGTTGCTATGGGCGCACGCACGTGACTTCAGTGCCGTCACTGCGTGCGCTTCCTCCCAACGGCCCCAGCGTTTTTAAAGTTAACGCGGGGCCGCTATGAAGTAAACGGGGCATCCTTGTGGCCTGAAAAGATTTTTCGGGACACAGGGATGTCCCGAATGTGACGGGGCCCCCCTGCGGGCACGGGGCCCGGAGCTGATCACTGTTTTAAAGTGGCCACGGCCAGACTGCTAATCTTTAACAAGAAGCCAACGCTGCGGCCACTTTATAACAGTTGCCCCCCCCCCCTACTGAGCAGACGGCAGGACCCCTGGGGGATGGGGGCCCTAGGCAATTGCCTGGTTTGCCCCGCCATAACACCGGCCCTGCTTATAATGAAAAATGGCAGCAATGTTTTAAAAAGGCTATATGTGAAAATCCGGTATATTGATAGCAATATTAACAATAATGCCAGTATACAAGGAGGAAAATTATCACCATACATATTACCGTCATACTGTTACTGACCAAATCCTGTATGTTGAGAGTAATATTACCAATAATACCAGTATACAAGGAGGAATATTATCCCCATACATATTACCATCATACTGTTACTAGCCAAATCCTGTATACTGAAACCAATATTACCAGTATACAAGGAGGAATATTATGCCCATACATATTACCGTCATACTGTTACTGATCAAATCCTGTGAACTGACATTGAAATTATCAATATCAGTATACAAGGGACAAGTAATATCGCCACATCATGACCAGTATCACCGCAGAATGACTAATATCCCCACACTGCTAATGAAAAAAATCCACTAGGCAAAGACCAAGGTTAACTCCATACAGTGATCATATACAGATAGATACCAACACTACAAAGGTGCCCCCCTTCCCTCTCCCCTTCTTAGCTAAGTAAATGTTCAGCCTTAATATATTAGGTAGGTAGGCAGGCTTCTTCCCACTTCTACCTCCATTCCACATTAGGCTGTATTCACCCCACGATTGTTACATACGGGACCGGATCCGATAGGGATATGTGAAAACCAGGCACTCCCGTATCTCAGCCGGACCCGGCCCCCATCTCATCTCATTTGAATGAGCCGACCGGAGTGAAATAGTGACTCCGGTCGGCTTATTTTTGCCCCATATCCGGTTTTGTGACCAGACTTAAAACCGTGGTATACTACAGTTTTAAGTACGGTCACAAATCTGGATACGGGGCAAAACTGATCCGACTGGAGACATTATCTGACTCCGGTCGGCTCCTTCAAACGAGATGTGGTCCGGGTCCGGCTGAGATACGGGAGCGCCTGGTTTTCACATCTCCCAGCCAGATCCGGTTTGTAACAATTGTGGTGTGAATGCAGCCTTAGCTAGATATATCTCTCTCCACCCAGGGCAGAACTGGGGCTAAAAACCAACCCTGAAAAAATGATCATACCAGCCCCACAGCATTGTGTCATTGTGGCAGCCGCCGGCAGCAGGGAAGGGACAGGGAAGCCTGACATTTGATTTGCCAGGCCTCCATAAGAAAGCTATGTTGTGGCAGAAATGTGGTATTAACGCTTGGGGAAGACAGTATAAAAAAACCCTCTCTTCCTTGCTCTTGCGCTACCGCCAGAATCACGAAATTCAGTTCCCAGTGTCCAGCGCTTCTGGGTTAGGTGACGTTACACAGCTGCTCATTCAGTTATGGGCCGAAGCAATGTCCAGCCTCAGCCTCTGATTGGATGGCTAGTTATATGACGTCACCTGACCCGGAAGTGCCAGATACCAGGAACACAATTCCAGTAGTAGTGCAGAAGCCAGGAATGTAACTGTATAGGGACTAGGACTACAAACTGTGGACTGCTAGTTGTTCCAAAAATGGTCTGGGCATGCTGGGAGTTGTAGTTTTGCTGGGAGTTTTAGTTAAGCAACAGCTGGAGGTCCACAGTTTGGAGACCATTGGCATAGGGAGAGATGCGTCACCCGCCCCGCTGGGACCAGCCCCAGGGACTCATTTCCGGGGTTTCAGCAGGATTTTCAATCTAAGATGACTCTGAATGACCGAGTGTCTCAGTGTTTTTCCTGGTGTCCTGGGATCGTGATGTCTGCACCAGTTTTATGCTGCCCGATGTTTAGGCAGAATAACTGATAAAACATTCCCCTTAACTGTAGTTATATATAAAACAATATTTATTATTTTTCATTAACTAACAACTTAAATTGCAATAAAAGAAAACCAAAGTGCCCTCTCTTACAAAGTAGTAACAGCAGGTCTTCTCAGTGGCGTCTCTAGGGGGGGGGGGGGGGGGGCAGGGGGGCCACGGCCCCCCCTATATCATGATTGGCCCCCCCTTGTGCCCCCCCTAGCAGCAGTAGGTCACTAGCAGCTCTCATGGCTATCAGGGGGTACAGCTAGTTCACCAGTAAGGGGCCCGAGCCCCCGCCCCCCCGGAGCCATCTTTTTTATATAAACCTTCAGCCTGCAGCCCTGTCACCACGCAGGGGCCGCGCTATGCAGACTGGGAAGAGCAGACAGGAAGCTCCTCCCCCTCTCCCCTGTATACTGGACCTTGTGGAGCAGGCCCGCTGTGTGTATACAGGCCCGGACACCACCAGTATGAAGACTTACCTGCCCACTGCTCATGCTGCCCTTTTAAAGTAAGTAACTTGCTTGGGGGAGAGGGAGAAAGTTGTAGTTCGGGAGACAGTGGGAGGTAGTTCAGTGTTTCCCAACCAGGGGGCCTCCAGCTGTTGCAAAACTACAACTCCCAGCATTCCTTTGGCTTTATGAGCATACTGGGAGTTGTAGTTTTGCAACAGCTGGAGGCCCTCAGGTTGGGAAACACTGATCTATTTATCTATCTATCAATCTCCTATCTATCTATCTCCTATCTATCTATTTCCTATCTATCTATCTCATATCTATCTCCTATCTATCAATCATCTATCTATCTATCTATCTATCTATCTCATATCCATCCATCCATGCATCTATCTGTCTATCTATATTTCTCATGTCTATCTATCTATCTATCTATCTCATATCTATCTATCTCATATCTATCTATCTATCTCATATCTATCTATCTATCTATCTTTCTCATATCTATCTATCTAACTCAGATAGATGAGAGATAGATAGATCAGAAATAGATAGATCAAAGATAGATAGATATGAGAGATAGATAGGTAGATAGATGATATATAGATAGATAGATATGAGATAGATAGATATGAGAGATAGATAGGTAGATAGATGATATATAGATAGATAGATATGAGATAGATAGATGATATATAGATAGAGAGATGATATATAGAAAGATACATAAATAAATGGATAGATAGATGATAGATAGACAGATCGATAGATAGATGATAGATACATAGATATGATATAGATAGATGATAGATATGATATAGACAGATAGATAGATGATAGATTAGATAGATAGATAGATAGATAGGAGATAGATGGATATGATATAGATAGATCAGTTTCCCAACCAGGGGGCCTCCAGCTGTTGCAAAACTACAACTCCCAGCATTCTTTTGGCTTTATGAGCATACTGGGAGTTGTAGTTTTGCAACAGCTGGAGGCCCTCAGGTTGGGAAACACTGATCTATTTATCTATCTATCTCCTATCTATCAATCTCCTATCTATCATCTATCTATCTATCTCATATCCATCCATCCATCCATCCATCCATCCATGCATCTATCTGTCTATCTATCTATCTCATATCCATCCATCCATGCATCTATCTGTCTATCTATCTATCTATCTCATATCTATCTATCTATCTCATATCTATCTATCTATCTATCTCATATCTATCTATCTATTTTTCTCATATCTATCTATCTAACTCAGATAGATGAGAGATAGATGAGAAATAGATAGATCAAAGATAGATAGATATGAGAGATAGATAGGTAGATAGAAGATATATAGATAGATAGATAGATATGAGATAGATATGAGATAGGTAGATAGAAGATATATAGATAGATAGATAGATAGATAGATATGAGATAGATAGATGATATATAGATAGAGAGATGATATATAGAAAGATACATAAATAGATGGATAGATAGATGATAGATAGATATGATATAGATAGATAGATGATAGATATGATATAGACAGATAGATAGATGATAGATACATAGATATGATATAGATAGATGATAGATATGATATAGACAGATAGATGATAGATTAGATAGATAGGAGATAGATGGATATGATATAGATAGATCAGTTTCCCAACCAGGGGGCCTCCAGCTGTTGCAAAACTACAACTCCCAGCATTCCTTTGGCTTTATGAGCATACTGGGAGTTGTAGTTTTGCAACAGCTGGGTGCCCCCCTAGTTGGGAAACACGGATCTATCTATCAATCATCTATCTATTATCTATATATATATCCATCTATCTCATATCTATCTATCTCATATCTATCTATCTTTCTCATATCTATCTATCTTTCTCATATCTATCTATCTCATATCTATCTATCTCATATCTATCTATCTCATATCTATCTATCTATCTCCTATCTATCTATCTATCTATCTATCTATCTCCTATCTATCTCATATCTATCTATCTATCTATCTATCT
Organism: Hyla sarda; assembly: GCF_029499605.1. Lineage (NCBI taxonomy): Eukaryota > Metazoa > Chordata > Amphibia > Anura > Hylidae > Hyla > Hyla sarda. Next base: position 66,250 of record NW_026607600.1, read on the forward strand.
ATCTCCTATCTATCTCATATCTATCTATCTATCTCCTATCTATCTCATATCCATCCATCCATCCATGCATCTATCTGTCTATCTATCTATCTTTCTCATATCTATCTATCTATCTATCTATCTCATATCTATCTATCTATTTTTCTCATATCTATCTATCTAACTCAGATAGATGAGAGATAGATAGATCAGAAATAGATAGATATGACAGATAGATAGGTAGATAGAAGATATATAGATAGATAGATAGATATGAGATAGATATGAGATAGGTAGATAGAAGATATATAGATAGATAGATAGATAGATAGATAGATATGAGATAGATAGATGATATATAGATAGAGAGATGATATATAGAAAGATACATTAATAGATGGATAGATAGATGATAGATACATAGATATGATATAGATAGATAGATGATAGATATGATATAGACAGATAGATGATAGATTAGATAGGAGATAGATGGATATGATATAGATAGATCAGTTTCCCAACCAGGGGGCCTCCAGCTGTTGCAAAACTACAACTCCCAGCATTCCTTTGGCTTTATGAGCATACTGGGAGTTGTAGTTTTGCAACAGCTGGAGGCCCCCCTAGTTGGGAAACACGGATCTATCTATCAATCATCTATCTATTATCTATCTATATATCCATCTATCTCATATCTATCTATCTCATATCTATCTATCTCATATCTATCTATCTATCTCATATCTATCTCATATCTATCTATCTCATATCTATCTATCATCTATCTATCTATCTCCTATCTATCTATCTATCTCCTATCTATCTCATATCTATCTATCTCCTATCTATCTATCTATCTCATATCTATCTTTCTCATATCTATCTATCTCATATCTATCTATCTCATATCTATCTATCTATCTCCTATCTATGTATCTCATATCTATCTATCTATCTACCTCCTATCTATCTCATATCTATCTTTCTCATATCTATCTATCTCCTATCTATCTATCTCATATCTATGTATCTCATATCTATCTATCTATCTATCTATCTTTCTCATATCTATCTATATCATATCTATCTATCTCATATCTATCTATCTCCTATCTATCTCATATCTATCTATCTATCTATCTCCTATCTATCTATCTATCTCATATCTATCTATCTCATATCTATCTCCTATCTATCAATCTATCTCATACCTATCTATCTCATATCTATCTATCTATCTCCTATCTATCTCATATCTATCTATCTCCTATCTATCTCATATCTATCTATCTATCTATCTATCTATCTCATATCTATCTATCTCATATCTATCTATCTATCTATCTATCTATCTATCTCCTATCTATCTCCTATCTATCTCCTATCTATCTCCTATCTATCTCCTATCTATCTCCTATCTATCTCCTATCTATCTCCTATCTATCTCCTATCTATCTCCTATCTATCTCCTATCTATCTCCTATCTATCTCCTATCTATCTCCTATCTATCTCCTATCTATCTCCTATCTATCTCCTATCTATCTCCTATCTATCTCCTATCTATCTCCTATCTATCTCCTATCTATCTCCTATCTATCTCCTATCTATCTCCTATCTATCTCCTATCTATCTCCTATCTATCTCCTATCTATCTCCTATCTATCTCCTATCTATCTCCTATCTATCTCCTATCTATCTCCTATCTATCTCCTATCTATCTCCTATCTATCTCCTATCTATCTCCTATCTATCTATCTATCTATCTCCTATCTATCTCATATCTATCTATCTTTCTCATATCTATCTATCTATCTATCTATCTCCTATCTATCTCATATCTATCTATCTTTCTCATATCTATCTATCTTTCTCATATCTATCTATCTCATATCTATCTATCTATCTATTTATGTAGAAGAAAAAATCTTGTCCACAGCACCAAAGTTCATGAAAAAATGTGTGTTTTATTCCATAAAAGGTGTCAATACAACAGCGCTGTTGTACTGACACCTTTTATGGAATAAAACACATTTTTTCATGAACTTTGGTGCTGTGGACAAGATTTTTTCTTCTGTTTGAAAGATGATCCCCTAACCAAGGATCCAGGAGCTGCGTGCACCCCCCTACGATATTTTTTCTTCCATTGGCTGTGCTGTTCTTCTTCTACTATCTATTTATGTATCTATCTATCTCATATCTATTTATCTCTCATATCTATCTCATATCTATCTATCTCATATCTATCTATCTCATATCTATCTATCTATCTATTTATGTATCTATCTATCTCATATCTATCTATCTCATACCTATCTATTTATATATATATATATATCTATCTTTCTATTTATCTATCTATCTCATATCTATCTATCTATTTATGTATCTATCTATCTCATATCTATTTATCTCTCATATCTATCTCATATTTATCTATCTCATATCTATCTATCTATCTATTTATTTATCTCTCATATCTATCTCATATCTATCTATCTCATATCTATCTATTTATGTATCTATCTCATATCTATCTATCTCATATCTATCTATTTATGTATCTATCTCATATCTATTTATCTCTCATATCTATCTCATATCTATCTATCTCATATCTATCTATCTATGTATCTATCTCATATCTATCTATCTCATATCTATCTATTTATGTATCTATCTCATATCTATTTATCTCTCATATCTATCTATCTCATATCTATCTATCTATCTATTTATGTATCTATCTCATATCTATTTATCTCTCATATCTATCTCATATCCATAGGCGTGCGCACAGGGTGTGCCGGTTGTGCCCAGACACACCCTAATCACCGCGGCCGTGGAGCAAAAGCAGCAGCTGCCCCGGGCCCTGTAATTCCTGGGGGCCCAAAAGCAGCTCGCCCCTTATGCCCCATGGGCCCTGATAAAGCTGGTAAAGGCTGGCGGGCCAGGCGTCAGGGGCCCGGCCAAAATGTTAGTGGGAGGGGGCCCGGGGGGGGGGGGCGGGGGCGGGTATTGCGCCGCACGCTACCTTTTTATGTTCGCCGCCGCCGCCGTCACTCATCCCCAGGCAGCCAGTACCGCAATGGCTGTCTGGGAGATGGTCACGTGAGGTGACGTACGACGTCACGGGCGGCATCATAGAGAGGAGCGGAGCGGAGAGAGTCTCCCGCTCCTCTCAGTCCCCACACGGCCGCTTCCAGGATCCAGGCCGCATTAGGGGACCCACCGCCGGATATGTGAGTATGTATAATGTGTGTGTGTGGGGGGATTTATTATATAGTGTGCGTGTGTGTGTGGGGGGGATTTATTATATAATGTGAGGGGGGATTTATTATATAATGTGAGGGGGGATTTATTATATAATGTGAGGGGGGATTTATTATATAATGTGAGGGGGGATTTATTATATAATGTGAGGGGGATTTATTATATAATGTGAGGGGGGGATTTATTATATAATGTGAGGGGGGATTTATTATATAGTGTGGGGTGGATTTATTATATAATGTGAGGGGGGATTTATTATATAATGTGAGGGGGGATTTATTATATAATGTGAGGGGGGATTTATTATATAATGTGAGGGGGGATTTATTATATAATGTGGGGGGATTTATTATATAGTGTGGGGTGGGGGGGATTTATTATATAATGTGGGGGGATTTATTATATAGTGTGGGGTGGGGGGGATTTATTATATAATGTGAGGGGGGATTTATTATATAGTGTGAGGGGGGATTTATTATATAGTGTGAGGGGGGATTTATTATATAGTGTGAGGGGGGATATATTATATAGTGTGAGGGGGGATTTATTATATAATGTGAGGGGGGATTTATTATATAGTGTGAGGGGGGATTTATTATATAATGTGGGGTGGGGGGATTTATTATATAGTGTGAGGGGGGATTTATTATATAGTGTGGGGTGGGGGGGATTTATTATATAGTGTGAGGGGGGATTTATTATATAGTGTGGGGTGGGGGGGATTTATTATATAGTGTGAGGGGGGATTTATTATATAGTGTGAGGGGGGATTTATTATATAGTGTGAGGGGGGATTTATTATATAATGTGAGGGGGGATTTATTATATAGTGTGGGGTGGGGGGGATTTATTATATAGTGTGAGGGGGGATTTATTATATAGTGTGAGGGGGGATTTATTATATAGTGTGAGGGGGGATTTATTATATAGTGTGAGGGGGGATTTATTATATAGTGTGAGGGGGGATTTATTATATAGTGTGAGGGGGGATTTATTATATAATGTGAGGGGGGATTTATTATATAATGTGAGGGGGGGATTTATTATATAATGTGAGGGGGGATTTATTATATAGTGTGAGGGGGGATTTATTATATAATGTGAGAGGGGATTTATTATATAATGTGAGGGGGGATTTATTATATAATGTGAGGGGGGATTTATTATATAGTGTGGGGGGATTTATTATATAATGTGAGGGGGGATTTATTATATAGTGTGGGGTGGGGGGGATTTATTATATAGTGTGGGGTGGGGGGGATTTATTATATAATGTGAGGGGGGATTTATTATATAGTGTGAGGGGGGATTTATTATATAATGTGAGGGGGGATTTATTATATAATGTGAGGGGGGATTTATTATATAATGTGAGGGGGGATTTATTATATAATGTGAGGGGGGATTTATTATATAATGTGAGGGGGGATTTATTATATAATGTGAGGGGGGATTTATTATATAATGTGAGGGGGGATTTATTATATAATGTGAGGGGGGATTTATTATATAATGTGAGGGGGGATTTATTATATAATGTGAGGGGGGATTTATTATATAATGTGAGGGGGGATTTATTATATAATGTGAGGGGGGATTTATTATATAATGTGAGGGGGGATTTATTATATAGTGTGGGGTGGGGGGGATTTATTATATAATGTGAGGGGGGATTTATTATATAATGTGAGGGGGGATTTATTATATAATGTGGGGGGGATTTATTATATAGTGTGGGGGGGATTTATTATATAATGTGAGGGGGGATTTATTATATAGTGTGAGGGGGGATTTATTATATAATGTGAGGGGGGATTTATTATATAATGTGAGGGGGGATTTATTATATAGTGTGAGGGGGGATTTATTATATAGTGTGGGGGGATTTATTATATAGTGTGGGGGGGATTTATTATATAATGTGAGGGGGGATTTATTATATAATGTGAGGGGGATTTATTATATAGTGTGGGGTGGGGGGGATTTATTATATAATGTGAGGAGGGATTTATTATATAATGTGAGGGGGGATTTATTATATAATGTGAGGGGGGATTTATTATATAATGTCAGGGGGGATTTATTATATAATGTGAGGGGGGATTTATTATATAGTGTGGGGTGGGGGGGATTTATTATATAATGTGAGGAGGGATTTATTATATAATGTGTGGGGGTATTTATTATATAGTGTGAGGGGGGATTTATTATATAATGTGAGGGGGGATTTATTATATAATGTGAGGGGGGATTTATTATATAGTGTGGGGTGGGGGGGATTTATTATATAATGTGAGGAGGGATTTATTATATAATGTGAGGGGGGATTTATTATATAATGTGAGGGGGGATTTATTATATAATGTCAGGGGGGATTTATTATATAATGTGAGGGGGGATTTATTATATAGTGTGGGGTGGGGGGGATTTATTATATAATGTGAGGAGGGATTTATTATATAATGTGAGGGGGGATTTATTATATAATGTGTGGGGGTATTTATTATATAGTGTGAGGGGGGATTTATTATATAATGTGAGGGGGGATTTATTATATAATGTGAGGGGGGATTTATTATATAATGTGAGGGGGGATTTATTATATAATGTGTGGGGGTATTTATTATATAGTGTGAGGGGGGATTTATTATATAAAGTGAGGGGGGATTTATTATATAATGTCAGGGGGGATTTATTATATAGTGTGAGGGGGGATTTATTATATAATGTGAGGGGGGGATTTATTATATAATGTGAGGGGGGATTTATTATATAGTGTGGGGGGGATTTATTATATAATGTGAGGGGGGATTTATTATATAGTGTGGGGGGGGATTTATTATATAGTGTGGGGGGGGATTTATTATATAATGTCAGGGGGGATTTATTATATAGTGTAGGGAGGGGATTTATTATATAATGTGAGGGGGGATTTATTATATAGTGTGGGGGTGGGGGGGATTATATAATGTGGGGGGGATTTATTATATAGTGTGGGGGTGGGGGGGATTTATTATATAATGTGAGGGGGGATTTATTATATAGTGTGGGGGGGATTTATTTTATAATGTCAGGGGGGATTTATTATATAGTGTGGGGAGGTGATTTATTATATAATGTGAGGGGGGATTTAATATAAAGTGTGGGGGTGGGGGGGATTTATTATATAGTGTGGGGGTGGGGGGGATTTATTATATAATGTGAGGGGGGATTTATTATATAGTGTGGGGGGGATTTATTATATAATGTGAGGGGGGATTTATTATATAGTGTGGGGGGGATTTATTATATAATGTGAGGGGGGATTTATTATATAATGTGAGGGGGGATTTATTATATAGTGTGGGGGGGGATTTATTATATAATGTGAGGGGGGATTTATTATATAGTGTGGGGGTGGGGGGGATTTATTATATAATGTGGGGGGGATTTATTATATAATGTGAGGGGGGATTTATTATATAGTTTGGGGGTGGGGGGGATTTATTATATAATGTGAGGGGGATTTATTATATAGTGTGGGGGGGATTTATTATATAATGTGAGGGGGATTTATTATATAGTGTGGGGGGGATTTATTATATAATATGAGGAGGGATTTATTATATAGTGTGGGGGTGATTTATTATATAATGTGAGGGGGGATATATTATATAGTGTGGGGGGATTTATTATATAATGTGAGGGGGGATTTATTATATAGTGTGGGGGGATTTATTATATAATGTGAGGGGGGATTTATTATATAGTGTGGGGGGGATTTATTATATAATGTGAGGGGGGATTTATTATATAGTGTGGGGGGGATTTATTATATAATGTGAGAGGGGATTTATTATATAATGTGAGGGGGGATTTATTATATAGTGTGGGGGGGATTTATTATATAGTGTGGGGGGATTTATTATATAATGTGAGGGGGGATATATTATATAGTGTGGGGGGATTTATTATGTAATGTGAGGGGGGATTTATTATATAGTGTGGGGGGATTTATTATATAATGTGAGGGGGGATTTATTATATAATGTGAGGGGGGATTTATTATATAGTGTGGGAGTGGGGGGGATTTATTATATAATGTGGGGGGGGATTTATTATATAGTGTGGGGGGATTTATTATATAATGTGAGGGGGGATTTATTATATAATGTGAGGGGGGATTTATTATATAGTGTGGGAGTGGGGGGGATTTATTATATAATGTGAGGGGGGATTTATTATATAGTGTGGGGGGATTTATTATATAATGTGGGCGGGGATTTATTATATAATGTGAGGGGGGATTTATTATATAGTGTGGGAGTGGGGGGGATTTATTATATAATGTGAGAAGGGAGGAAATTATACATGTGAGGGGAGGATAATAATGATTATTATAATCCTCCCCTCACATATATGTAACATCTCCCCCTCACATGTATAATCTGATAACCCCCTCCTCACACTGGTTATCCCCTCACATATATAATATCATAATCAGATTATATGTGAGGGGATTATCCATGTGAGGAGGGGATTATCAGATTATACATGTGAGGGGGAGATATTACATATATGTGAGGGGAGGATTATAATAATTATTATCCTCCCCTCACATGCATAATCTGATAATCCCCTCCCCCGTACGTATCCTGTACTGATCCTGAGTTATATCCTGTATTATACTCCAGAGCTGTACTCACTATTCTGCTGGTGGGGTCACTGTGTACATACATTACATTACTTATCCTGTACTGATCCTGAGTTATATCCTGTATTATACTCCAGAGCTGTACTCACTATTCTGCTGGTGAGGTCACTGTGTACATACATTACATTACTTATCCTGTACTGATCCCGAGTGTGTGTGGGATGGGGGTGGGGGTCCGGGGGGACCAAAAAAAATTGCTTGCCCAGGGTCCAATCAAAATTAAAGACGGCCCTGTCCATTATACATACACTGTACAGCAATCATACATCCATTATACATACACTGTACAGCAATCATACCTCCATTATACATACACTGTACAGCAATCATACATTCAGAATACATATACTGTACAGCAATCATACCTCCATTATACATACACTGTACAGCAATCATACCTCCATTATACATACACTGTACAGCAAGCATACCTCCATTATACATACACTGTACAGCAATCATACATCCATTATACATACACTGTTCAGCAAGCATACCTCCATTATACATACACTGTACAGCAATCATACATCCATTATACATACACTGACTGTACAGCAATCATACATTCATTATACATACACTGTACAGCAAGCATACCTCCATTATACATACACTGTACAGCAAGCATACCTCCATTATACATACACTGTACAGCAATCATACCTCCATTATACATACACTGTACAGCAAGCATACCTCCATTATACATACACTGTACAGCAATCATACCTCCATTATACATACACTGTACAGCAATCATACATCCATTATACATACACTGTACAGCAATCATACCGCCATTATACATACACTGTACAGCAAGCATACCTCCATTATACATACACTGTACAGCAATCATACATTCATTATACATACACTGTACAGCAAGCATACCTCCATTATACATACACTGTACAGCAAGCATACCTCCATTATACATACACTGTACAGCAATCATACATTCATTATACATACACTGTACAGCAATCATACCTCCATTATACATACACTGTACAGCAATCATACCTCCATTATATATACACTGTACAGCAATCATACATCCATTATACTTACACTGTACAGCAATCATACCTCCATTATATATACACTGTACAGCAATCATACATCCATTATACTTACACTGTACAGCAATCATACCTCCATTATACATACACTGTACAGCAATCATACATTCAGTATACATACACTGTACAGCAATCATACCTCCATTATACATACACTGTACAGCAATCATACCTCCATTATACATACACTGTACAGCAATCATACCTCCATTATACATACACTGTACAGCAGTCATACATCCATTATACATACACTGTACAGCAATCATACATCCATTATACATACACTGTACAGCAATCATACATCCATTATATATACACTGTACAGCAATCATACATCCATTATATATACACTGTACATCAGTCATACATCCATTATACATACACTGTACAGCAATCATACATCCATTATACATACACTGTACAGCAATCATACCTCCATTATACATACACTGTACAGCAATCATACATCCATTATACATACACTGTACAGCAATCATACATCCATTATACATACACTGTACAGCAATCATACATCCATTATATATACACTGTACAGCAATCATACATCCATTATACATACACTGTACAGCAATCATACATCCATTATATATACACTGTACATCAGTCATACATCCATTATACATACACTGTACAGCAATCATACATCCATTATACATACACTGTACAGCAATCCTACCACCATTATACATACACTGTACAGCAATCATACATTCATTATACATACACTGTACAGCAATCATACCTCCATTATACATACACTGTACAGCAATCATACATTCATTATACATACACTGTACAGCAATCATACCTCCATTATACATACACTGTACAGCAATCATACCTCCTTTATACATACACTGTACAGCAATCATACCTCCATTATACATACACTGTACAGCAATCATACATTCATTATACATACACTGTACAGCAATCATACCTCCATTATACATACACTGTACAGCAATCATACATTCATTATACATACACTGTACAGCAATCATACATCCATTATACATACACTGTACAGCAATCATACCTCCATTATACTTACACTGTACAGCAATCATACCTCCATTATACTTACACTGTACAGCAATCATACATCCATTATACATACACTGTACAGCAATCATACCTCCATTATACATACACTGTACAGCAATCATACCTCCTTTATACATACACTGTACAGCAATCATACCTCCTTTATACATACACTGTACAGCAATCATACATTCATTATACATACACTGTACAGCAATCATACCTCCATTATACATACACTGTACAGCAATCATACATTCATTATACATACACTGTACAGCAATCATACATCCATTATACATACACTGTACAGCAATCATACCTCCATTATACATACACTGTACAGCAATCATACCTCCATTATACATACACTGTACAGCAATCATACCTCCATTATACATACACTGTACAGAAATCATACCTCCATTATACATACACTGTACAGCAATCATACCTCCATTATACATACACTGTACAGCAATCATACATCCATTATACAAACACTGTACAGCAATCATACATCCATTATACATACACTGTACAGCAATCATACCTCCATTATACATACACTGTACAGAAATCATACCTCCATTATACATACACTGTACAGCAATCATACCTCCATTATACATACACTGTACAGAAATCATACATTCATTATACATACACTGTACAGAAATCATACCTCCATTATACATACACTGTGACTGTACAGCAATCATACATCCATTATACATACACTGTACAGCAATCATGCATTCATTATACATACACTGTACAGAAATCATACATCCATTATACATACACTGCCTGTGACTGTACAGCAATCATACATCCAATCCATTATTAATGGATTGGATGTATGATTGCTGTACAGTCACAGTGTATGTATAATGGATGTATGATTTCTGTACAGTGTATGTATAATGAATGCATGATTGCTGTACAGTGTATGTATAATGGATGTATGATTGCTGTACAGTGTATGTATAATGGATGTATGATTGCTGTACAGTCACAGGGTATGTTTAATGGAGGTATGCTTGCTGTACAGTGTATGTATAAAGGAGGTATGCTTGCTGTACAGTGTATGTATAATGGAGGTATGATTGCTGTACAGTGTATGTATAATGGAGGTATGCTTGCTGTACAGTGTATGTATAATGGATGTATGATTGCTGTACAGTCACAGTGTATGTATAATGGAGGTATGATTTCTGTACAGTGTATGTATAATGGAGGTATGATTGCTGTATAGTGTATGTATAATGGATGTATGATTGCTGTACAGTCAGTGTATGTATAATGGAGGTATGATTGCTGTACAGTGTATGTATAATGGATGTATGATTGCTGTACAGTGTATGTATAATGAATGTATGATTGCTGTACAGTGTAGGTATAATGGAGGTATGATTGCTGTACAGTGTAGGTATAATGGAGGTATGCTTGCTGTACAGTGTATGTATAATGGATGTATGATTTCTGTACAGTGTATGTATAATGGAGGTATGATTTCTGTACAGTGTATGTATAATGGATGTATGATTGCTGTACAGTCACAGTGTATGTATAATGGAGGTATGATTGCTGTACAGTGTATGTATAATGGAGCCTCCAATCCCAAAAAAGTTTTAATAAAGTTTTTCATTTTGTTTGTATTGATATTTATGAGTGTAGGTATGGTTATGTATGTGTGCATGCAAGCAAGAGTGGGTGTGTATATATATATATCACACACACGCGTGCGCTGCGTGAGTTTGTGCTTTAGGGTGCACACCCTAATGCAATAGGCTGCGCACGCCTATGCTCATATCTATCTATCTCATATCTATCTATCTCATATCTATCTATTTATATATATATATATATATATATATATATATATATCTTTCTATTTATCTATCTATCTATCTCATATCTATCTCAGATAGATGAGAGATAGATGAAAGATAGATAGATATGAGAGATAGATAGATAGATAGATAGATAGATGATATATAGATAAATAGATACATAAATATATGGATATATAGATAGATATGAGATAGATAGATAGATATGATATAGATAGATTGATATGATATAGATAGGATATAGAAAGATATATAGATAGATATGAGATAGATAGATGATAGATAGATATGATATAGATAGATAGATGGATATTATATAGATAGATTGAAATGATATAGATAGGATATAGAAAGATAGATAGATAGATAAAGAACAATATGATTCAGCACGCCACAAGTTTGCAGAAAATGGTGGTTTATTCCATCATGTGCATAGACTATGCTGCATCATATTGTTCTTTGTCTGGATTAAGGAACCAGTGGACCCAGGTTCCAAGTATGCGGGCACCCCGAATTCTCTCTAATCTCTGGATTTTGGTTGTGCCGTTTTTATTTGTTTTAGATAGATAGATAGAGATAGTATCTATCTATCATCTATTTATCTATCTTTCTATCTATCTATCTCATATCTATCTATATATCCATCTATTTATGTATCTATCTATATATCATCTATCTATCTCTCATATCTATCTATCTTTCATCTATCTATCTATCTCTCATCTATCTGAGATAGATATGAGATAGATAGATAAATAGAAAGATAGATAGATACATAAATAGATAGATGGATATAGATAGATGGATGGATAGATAGATAGATGATTGATAGATAGATAGATCAGTGTTTCCCAACCAGGGGGCCTCCAGCTGTTGCAAAACTACAACTCCCAGTATGCTCATAAAGCCAAAGGAATGCTGGGAGTTGTCATTTTGGAATAGCTAGAGGCCCCCTGATTGGGATACACTTATCTATCTATCTATCTCATATCTATCTATTAATCTAAGTGTTTTATTCCCCCATGTATGTGTGACGTTTCGATAGCATCCCGCCATCTTTATCATACGTACAGTTGTACATTCTGTAGTCTGTGTGACATCACTGTGCTTCATAATAAACTGTGACATCACTGTGCTTCATAATAAACTGTGACATCACTGTGCTTCATAATAAACTGTGACATCACTGTGCTTCATAATAAACTGTGACATCACTGTGCTTCATAATAAACTGTGACATCACTGCGCTTCATAATAAACTGTGACATCACTGTGCTTCATAATAAACTGTGACATCACTGTGCTTCATAATAAACTGTGACATCACTGCTTCATAATAAACTGTGACATCACTGTGCTTCATAATAAACTGTGACATCACTGTGCTTCATAATAAACTGTGACATCACTGCGCTTCATAATAAACGGTGACGTCACTGCGCTTCATAATAAACTGTGACGTCACTGCGCTTCATAATAAACTGTGACGTCACTGTGCTACATAATAAACTGTGACATCACTGTGCTACATAATAAACTGTGACATCACTGCTTCATAATAAACTGTGACATCACTGTGCTTCATAATAAACTGACATCACTGTGCTTCATAATAAACTGACATCACTGTGCTTCATAATAAACTGACATCACTGTGCTTCATAATAAACTGACATCACTGTGCTTCATAATAAACTGTGACATCACTGTGCTTCATAACAAACTGTGACATCACTGTGCTTCATAATATACTGTGACATCACTGTGCTTCATAATATACTGTGACATCACTGTGCTTCATAATAAACTGTGACATCACTGTGCTTCATAATAAACTGTGACATCACTGTGCTTCATAATAAACTGTGACATCACTGTGCTACATAATAAACTGTGACATCACTGTGCTACATAATAAACTGTGACATCACTGTGCTTCATAATAAACTGACATCACTGTGCTTCATAATAAACTGTGACATCACTGTGCTACATAATAAACTGTGACATCACTGCTTCATAATAAACTGTGACATCACTGTGCGTTATAATAAACTGACATCACTGCTTCATAATAAACTGTGACATCACTGTGCTTCATAATAAACTGTAACATCACTGTGCTTCATAATAAACTGTGACATCACTGCTTCATAATAAACTGTGACATCACTGTGCTTCATAATAAACTGTGACATCACTGCGCTTCATAATAAACTGTGACATCACTGTGTTTCATCCTGTAATTTGATGTCACTGTGTATAACAACCCTGTAGTGACATCACAGTTTATTATTCTTGAATGCTGACTTCACTTTGTATATTTTTCCGGTACAATGACATCACTTCATAGTTACCCTCTACTGTGACAACACTGCGTTTATTAACCCTGTATTGGCAAAACTGTTTATTGTCCCTGTACAGAGACATTACTGTTTATATTAACTCTGAACTGTGATGTCACTGTATATATTAACTCTGAACTGTGATGTCACTGTATATATTAACTCTGAACTGTGATGTCACTGTATATATTAACTCTGAACTGTGATGTCACTGTGCATATTTACCCTGTATTGTCACTCGCAGTGCAAGGAAAATATGTACAGTGGCATTAGGGTATACAGGCTTAATATATACAGTGATGTCACAGTGCAGTGTAAGTATCAACAGTGATGTTGCAGTATAGAGATAACACACAGTGATGTTATAGTTCAGAGATAATATACACAGTGATGTCATAGTACAGGGATAATATACACAGTGATGTCACAGTACAGGGATAATATACACAGTGATGTCACAGTACAGGGATAATACACAGTGATGTCACAGTGCAAGAATAATACACAGTGATGTCACAGTACAGGGATAATACACAGTGATGTCACAGTACAGGGATAATACACAGTGATGTCACAGTACAGGGATAATACACAGTGATGTCACAGTACAGGGATAATACACAGTGATGTCACAGTACAGGGATAATATACACAGTGATGTCACAGTACAGGGATAATATACACAGTGATGTCACAGTACAGGGATAATATACACAGTGATGTCACAGTACAGGGATAATATACACAGTGATGTCACAGTACAGGGATAAGACACAGTGATGTCACAGTACAGGGATAATACACACAGTGATGTCACAGTACAGGGATAATACACACAGTGATGTCACAGTACAGGGATAATACACACAGTGATGTCACAGTACAGGGATAATACACACAGTGATGTCACAGTACAGGGATAATACACACAGTGATGTCACAGTACAGGGATAATACACACAGTGATGTCACAGTACAGGGATAATACACAGTCATGTCACAGTACAGGGATAATACACACTGTGATGTGTACAGCTGGTATCTACCACTATAAGGCCAGTGTATGTGGGAGTATTGGTATTTGTAAAATGTATACAATTGGTGTTAGTCGGTCATTAGTCAGTCACAATGGTAGTCGTGGTCATGGTGTGGCAGTATTATTTGTTTCTTGCTAGTAACGCACACAACTAACAGTAAGCACCTTTTGTCTGGAGGTGCTGACCATTTTTATTTTTTTGTACTGGTATTATCAGTAATATTGGTGTCAGTAACAGTATGACCATAATATGTATGATGACAATATTTCCTCCCTGTATGCTGATGTTATTGGTATTATTTGTCTCAGTATACAGGATTTGGTCAGTTACAGTATGATGGCCCTTTAAGGTGACTGCAGGGGCCGTGGCCGCAATGCATCTCTGGGAAGAGAGCAGAGGGACGCTCCTCCCCCTCCCCCCACACTCCTCTGTGTGCAGGCTGCAGCCCTATTGGAGCAGGCAGGTTCTTTGCTTCCTGCTCCATTGCTGACTACATCACCCGCCCGCGCTGAAGGGGAACAGGAAGACTTCCCCTGCCCACCGCTGCGGCCCCCTATACAACAGGTAATTTTCTGGGAGGAAACGGTTGAGGGGCAAATTGCTGTTTGGGGGGTCAGTGGGAGTTAAATGGGCAATTTCTTAATGTTTCCAGACCAGGGTGCCTCCAGCAGTTTTAAAAATACAACTCCCAGCATGCCTTTGGCTGTCCAGACATGCTGGGAGTTGTAGTTTTGCAACACTTTATCTATCTATCTCCTATCTATCTATCTATCTATCTATCATATCTATCTATCTCATATCTATCTATCTATCTCATATCTATCTATCTATCTATCTCATATCTATCTATCTCATATCTATCTCCTATCTATCTATCTATCTATCTATCATATCTATCTATCTCATATCTATCTATCTATCTATCTATCTATCATATCTATCTATCTATCTATCTCCTATCTAATATCTATCTATCTATCTAATATCTATCTATCTATCTCATATCTATCTATCTATCTCATATCTATCTATCTATCTCATATCTATCTATCTATCTCATATCTATCTATCTATCTCATATCTATCTATCATATCTATCTCATATCTATCTATCTATCTCATATCTATCTCTTATCTATCTCTCTATCTATCTATCTAATTTCTATCTTATATCTCAGTGTTTGCTGACCATGGTGCCTCCAGCTGTTGCAAAACTATAACTCCCAGCATGCCTTTGGCTGCCCAGACATGCTGGGAGTTGTAGTTTTGCAACACTTTATCTATCTATCTCCTATCTATCTATCTATCTATATCATATCTATCTATCTCATATCTATCTCATATCTATCTATCTATCTCATATCTATCAATTTCTCATATCTATCTATCTAGCTATCTATCTCAGTGTTTGCTGACCATGGTGCCTCCAGCTGTTGCAAAACTATAACTCCCAGCATGCGTTTGGCTTTCCAGGCATGCTGAAAGTTATAGTTTAGCAACAGCTGGAGGGAAACACTGATCTATCTATGTATCTAATATCTATATTATATCTGTGTTTCCAATATACCATTGTACCCAGTATACCAGTGTACCCAGTGTACCCAATATACCATTGTACCCAATATACCAGTGTACCCAGTGATAGTGTTCCCAATATACCAGTGTACCCAATATACCAGTGTTCCCAATGTACCAGTATACCCAATATACCAGTGTACCCAATATACCAGTGTACCCAGTGATAGTGTTCCCAATATACCAGTGTACCCAATATACCAGTGTACCCAGTGATAGTGTTCCCAATATACCAGTGTACCCAATATACCAGTGTACCCAGTGATAGTGTTCCCAATATACCAGTGTACCCAATATACCAGTGTACCCAGTGATAGTGTTCCCAATATACCAGTGTACCCAATATACCAGTGTACCCAATATACCAATGTACCCAATATACCAGTGTACCCAATATACCAGTGTACCCAATATACCAGTGTACCCAGTGATAGTGTTCCCAATATACCAGTGTACCCAGTGATAGTGTTCCCAATATACCAGTGTACCCAGTGATACAGTGTACCCAATATACCAGTGTACCCAATATACCAGTGTACCCAATATACCAGTGTACCCAATATACCAGTGTACCCAATATACCAGTGTACCCAGTGATACAGTGTACCCAATATACCAGTGTACCCAATATACCAGTGTACCCAGTGATAGTGTTCCCAATATACCAGTGTACCCAATATACCAGTGTACCCAATATACCAATGTACCCAATATACCAGTGTACCCAATATACCAGTGTACCCAATATACCAGTGTACCCAGTGATAGTGTTCCCAATATACCAGTGTACCCAGTGATAGTGTTCCCAATATACCAGTGTACCCAGTGATACAGTGTACCCAATATACCAGTGTACCCAATATACCAGTGTACCCAATATACCAGTGTACCCAATATACCAGTGTACCCAATATACCAGTGTACCCAGTGATACAGTGTACCCAATATACCAGTGTACCCAATATACCAGTGTACCCAGTGATAGTGTTCCCAATATACCAGTGTACCCAATATACCAGTGTACCCAGTGATACAGTGTACCCAATATACCAGTGTACCCAATATACCAGTGTACCCAGTGATACAGTGTACCCAATATACCAGTGTACCCAATATACCAACAGAGGTGTGGAAATATAAAAAAAAACTACTTGTCCAAGGGACTAAAGCGGAACACAATCTACTTGTCCCTCAAGAAAATCCACTTGTCCTGGTAGATAAAATAATTTTCACCAAAATAGTCTGATCCCCCCCACTAGACCACCAGGGATGGATATAAGATCCTTTAGACACTGCTGACAGCGGTGATCTAATGGGTTAATAGGTGATGGCAGTATGTCAGGATATTAGCGGGGGGAGAGCTGTAGATCCTCTTACACCCCAGACAAGACCAGAAAAGTCTACATGTTACTTTTTGATCCTTATAAAAAATGTCTAATATGAAGTGACCAAAAATGAACAATTCTGGACTATTTTTTTACATTTACACCGTTCACCGTACGGTTTAATTAACATTATATTTTAATAGTCTGGACATTTCCACATGCAGCGATACCACTTATGTTTATTTTTGTACATTATTTTTATTTAAAGAAAATTGGAAACTTTTATTAGGAAAGGGGCTTATTCACATATATTCGCACTTTTTAAAATATTTTAATCACTTTTTTTCAGTTTTTATGTTACTGGGGGGGGGGGGGGGTTCTGCTTCTCCACTTTATATGGTGCATTTTGTGTCAGAAAATGCTGGAAGTTGCATTTAGTTATTAGATAACTACAACTCCCAGCATGCCCTGATGTAGCCTATAGCTCTGCAGCTGACCCGAACAAAAACTACAACTCCCAGCATGTTACACTTTATAGTTCTACAGTTTAGGTTATGGTCCAACATGCTGGGAGTTGTAGTTTTGGTTTGTGTCAGCTGCAGAGCCATAGTCTGTGTCAAGGAATACTGGGAATTACAGTTAGTAACTACAACACCCAGCATGCCCTGATGCAGCCTATAGCTCTGCAGCTGACCCGAACAAAAACTACAACTCCCAGCATGTTACACTTTATAGTTCTACAGTTTAGGTTATGGTCCAACATGCTGGGAGTTGTAGTTCTGGTTCGGGCGTGTTTGTCTGCATCCGTGGGGCTCTTGGTTGGCGGGTGAGTATGAAGGGGGGATTCTGGGGGTGCAATTTAGTGCGGGGGGCCACTAAAAATAAATAAAATGAGATGGTACAACTGCCCTAATGCCCGACGTGACAGTCCGCTCCTATACAAAACATTCATACATACACATCATACATACACCAGCCACTGCCCCCATATCATACATACACCCCCCCCACATCATACATTACATACACACATACACTCACACCATACATATACACCATACATATACACACATCATACATACACCTGCCGCTGCCCCCATATCATACATACACCCCCTCCGCATCATACATTACATACACACATACACTCACACCATACATATACTCCATACATATACACACATCATACATGCACCTGCCACTGCCCCCCCACATCATACATCACATACACTCACACCATACATATACACCATACATATACACACATCATACATACACCTGCCGCTGCCCCCATATCATACACCCCCTCCGCATCATACATTACATACACACACACTCACACCATACATATACTCCATACATATACACACATCATACATACACCTGCCACTGCCCCCCCACATCATACATCACATACACTCACACCATACATATACACACATCATACATACACCTGCCACTGCCCCCATATCATACATACACCCCCCCCGCATCATACATTACATACACACATACACTCACACCATACATATACTCCATACATATACACACATCATACATACACCAGCCACTGCCCCCCCACATCATACATCACATACATACACATCACACTTAGACATTATACACACATCATACATTACATACACATCACACATAGACATTATACACACATTATACATTACATACACATCACACAGACATCATACACACATTATACATTACATACACATCACACTTAGACATTATACACACATCATACATTACATACACATCACACATAGACATCATACACACATCATACATTACATACACATCACACATAGACATCATACACACAGTATACATTACATACACATCACACATAGACATTATACACACATTATACATTACATACACATCACACAGACATCATACACACAGTATACATTACATACACATCACACATAGACATCATACACACAGTATACATTACATACACATCACACATAGACATCATACACACATTATACATTACATACACATCACACATAGACATCATACACACAGTATACATTACATACACATCACACATAGACATTATACACACATCATACATTACATACACATCACACATAGACATCATACACACATCATACATTACATACACATCACACATAGACATCATACACACAGTATACATTACATACACATCACACATAGACATTATACACACACATCATACATTACATACACATCACACATAGACATCATACACACATCATACATTACATACACATCACACATAGACATCATACACACAGTATACATTACATACACATCACACATAGACATTATACACACATCATACATTACATACACATCATACATAGACATTATACACACATTATACATTACATACACATCACACATAGACATCATACACACAGTATACATTACATACACATCACACATAGACATCATACACACATTATACATTACATACACATCACACATAGACATCATACACACAGTATACATTACATACACATCACACATAGACATTATACACACATCATACATTACATACACATCACACATAGACATTATACACACAGTATACATTACATACACATCACACATAGACATCATACACACATCATACATTACATACACATCACACATAGACATCATACACACATCATATATTACATACACATCACACATAGACATTATACACACATCATACATTACATACACATCACACATAGACATCATACACACATACACTCACACCATACATATCCACCAGTGTTTCCCAACCAGGGTGCCTCCAGCTGTTGCAAAACTACAACTCCCAGCATGCCCAGGGCATGCTGGGAGTTGTAGTTTTGCAACAGCTGGAGGCCCCCTGGTTGGTAAACACTGATATACACCATCCTCCCCCATCATACATCACATACACATCACACATACACTCACACCATACATATACAAGCACCCTTCCTGCCGCCGCCTGCATTCTTGGTCTCCTCACCTGAGCCGCCATGAGTGGACATCAGAGCTGTAGTCCCGGCCGGTGTGAGGTGACATTTCCGTCCTCCCCCTCCCCTCCCCCGCTCTGTGTTTACCCCGTGCAAACAAGCAACCGCCCCGTGGTGGATTAGGTCCTGTCTAGACAGAGCAGGGGGAGGGGAGGGATAGAGCTGAGTGCGGGGGATGGAGCTGTGCACGGAGCTGTCTACATCCTCTCTCTCACCCTGCTGTGTCTTCTGAGCTCCGTCCATCCTCCGGGAGGGGAGATAAGGGGGCTCTGCAGTCAGCTGGAGGCCGCCACTGCCCCCTCCATATACTCTGAGCGCTGGTGTGAGGTGGAGACTTCCATCGGCTCCTGCACCTCACACCGACATTAAAGAAAAATAAGGGGGAAGTCTGTCTGTCCCTGCCCGATACAGGGCTAAATCTATAAACAATTCACCTGCCCGGTGCCCAAAACTACTTGTCCCGGGCGTCGGGCTATAGGATTTCCACATCCCTGTACCAGTGTACCCAATATACCAGTGTACCCAGTGATAGTGTTCCCAATATACCAGTATACCCAATATACCAGTGTACTCAGTGATATAGTGTACCCAATATACCAGTGTACCCAGTGATAGTGTTCCCAATATACCAGTATACCCAATATACCAGTGTACCCAGTGATACAGAGCCCCACGGATGCACGCAAACACGCCCGAACCAAAACTACAACTCCCAGCATGTTGGACCATAACCTAAACTGTAGAACTATAAAGTGTAACATGCTGGGAGTTGTAGTTTTTGTTCGGGTCAGCTGCAGAGCTATAGGCTGCATCAGGGCATGCTGGGTGTTGTAGTTACTAACTGTAATTCCCAGTATTCCTTGACACAGACTATGGCTCTGCAGCTGACACAAACCAAAACTACAACTCCCAGCATGTTACACAATAACCTTAACTGTCCTACTATACAGTGCAACCTGCTGCAACACCCACAGAACCATAGGCTACATCAGGGCATGCTGGGAGTTGTAGTTATCTAGTAACTAAATGCAACTTCCAGCATTTTCTGACACAAAATGCACCATATAAACTGGAGAAGCAGAACCCCCCTCCCCCCCCCCAGTAACATAAAAACTGAAAAAAAAGTGATTAAAATATTTTAAAAAGTGCGAATATATGTGAATAAGCCCCTTTCCTAATAAAAGTTTCCAATTTTCTTTAAATAAAAATAATGTACAAAAATAAACATAAGTGGTATCGCTGCATGTGGAAATGTCCAGACTATTAAAATATAATGTTAATTAAACCGTACGGGGAACGGTGTAAATGTAAAAAAATAGTCCAGAATTGCTCATTTTTGGTCACTTCATATTAGACATTTTTTATAAGGATCAAAAAGTAACATGTAGACTTTTCTGGTCTTGTCTGGGGTGTAAGAGGATCTACAGCTCTCCCCCCGCTAATATCCTGACATACTGCCATCACCTATTAACCCATTAGATCACCGCTGTCAGCAGTGTCTAAAGGATCTTATATCCATCCCTGGTGGTCTAGTGGGGGGATCAGACTATTTTGGTGAAAATTATTTTATCTACCAGGACAAGTGGATTTTCTTGAGGGACAAGTAGATTGTGTTCCGCTTTAGTCCCTTGGACAAGTAGTTTTTTTTTTATATTTCCACACCCCTGTGTACGTATGATAAAGATGGCGGGATGCTATCGAAACGTCACACATACATGGGGGAATAAAACACTTAGATAATATAGATTAATAGATAGATATGATATAGATAGATATGAGATAGATAGATAGATAGATAGATAAGTGTATCCCAATCAGGGGGCCTCTAGCTATTCCAAAATGACAACTCCCAGCATGTCTTTGGCTTTATGAGCATACTGGGAGTTGTAGTTTTGCAACAGCTGGAGGCCCCCTGGTTGGGAAACACTGATCTATCTATCTATCAATCATCTATCTATCCATCCATCTATCTATATCCATCTATCTATTTATGTATCTATCTATCTTTCTATTTATCTATCTATCTATCTATCTCAGATAGATGAGAGATAGATAGATAGATAGATAGATGAAAGATAGATAGATGGATGGATAGATAGATAGATAGATAGATGAAAGATAGATAGATATGAGAGATAGATAGATAGATGATATATAGATAGATAGATACATAAATAGATGGATATATAGATAGATATGAGATAGATAGAAAGATAAATAAATAGATGATAGATAGATACTATCTCTTTCTATCTATCTATCTAAAACAAATAAAAACGGCACAACCAAAATCCAGAGATTAGAGAGAATTCGGGGTGCCCGCATACTTGGAACCTGGGTCCACTGGTTCCTTAATCCAGACAAAGAACAATATGATGCAGCATAGTCTATGCACATGATGGAATAAACCACCATTTTCTGCAAACTTGTGGCGTGCTGAATCATATTGTTCTTTATCTATCTATCTATCTTTCTATATCCTATCTATATCATTTCAATCTATCTATATCATATCCATCTATCTATCTATATCATATCTATCTATCATCTATCTATCTCATATCTATCTATATATCTTTCTATATCCTATCTATATCATATCAATCTATCTATATCATATCTATCTATCTATCTCATATCTATCTATATATCCATATATTTATGTATCTATTTATCTATATATCATCTATCTATCTATCTCTCATATCTATCTATCTTTCATCTATCTCTCATCTATCTGAGATAGATATGAGATAGATAGATAAATAGAAAGATAGATATGAGATAGATAGATATGAGATAGATATGAGAGATAAATAGATATGAGATAGATACATAAATAGATAGATAGATAGATATGAGATAGATAGATATGAGAAAGATAGATAGATAGATAGATAGATATGAGATAGATAGGAGATAGATAGATAGATAGATAGATATGAGATAGATAGATATGATATAGATAGATATGAGATAGATGGATATATAGATAGATAATAGATAGATGATTGATAGATAGATCAGTGTTTCCCAACTAGGGGGGCCTCCAGCTGTTGCAAAACTATAACTCCCAGTATGCTCATAAAGCCAAAGGAATGCTGGGAGTTGTAGTTTTGCAACAGCTGGAGGCCCCCTGGTTGGGAAACTGATCTATCTATATCATATCCATCTATCTCCTATCTAATCTATCATCTATCTGTCTATATCATATCTATCATCTATCTGTCTATATCATATCTATCATCTATCTATCTATATCATATCTATCATCTATCTATCTATATCATATCTATGTATCTATCTATCTATCTATCATCTATCTATCCATCTATTTATGTATCTTTCTATATATCATCTATCTATCTATATATCATCTATCTATCTCATATCTATCTATCTATCTATTCCAGCAATAAGTCCAGCAGCACTCACGGGATCAAGTAAAAAACACAGCAGTGTTTATTAAACCATGTATAAATGCAACGTTTCAGTGATATCCACCACCTTTTTCAAGCATCTATCTATCTATATATCTTCTATCTACCTATCTCATATCTATCTCATATCTATCTATCTATCTATCTATCTTCTATCTACCTATCTATCTCTCATATCTATCTATCTTTGATCTATCTATTTCTCATCTATCTATCTCTCATCTATCTGAGTTAGATAGATAGATATGAGAAAAATAGATAGATAGATATGAGATAGATAGATAGATAGATAGATATGAGAAAGATAGATAGATAGACAGATAGATGCATGGATGGATGGATGGATATGAGATAGATAGGAGATAGATAGATAGATATGAGATAGATAGGAGATAGATAGATAGATATGAGATAGATAGGAGATAGACAGATAGATAGATAGATAGATAGATATGAGATAGATAGATAGATAGATATGAGATAGATAGATATGAGATAGATAGATATGAGAAAGATAGATATGAGAAAGATAGATAGATATGAGATAGATAGATATGAGATAGATGGATATATAGATAAATAGATAGATGATTGATAGATAGATCCGTGTTTCCCAACTAGGGGGGCCTCCAGCTGTTGCAAAACTACAACTCCCAGTATGCTCATAAAGCCAAAGGAATGCTGGGAGTTGTAGTTTTGCAACAGCTGGAGGCCCCCTGGTTGGGAAACTGATCTATCTATATCATATCCATCTATCTCCTATCTATCTATCTATCTATCATCTATCTGTCTATATCATATCTATCATCTATCTATATCATATCTATGTATCTATCATCTATCTATCTGTCTATATCATATCTATCATCTATCTATCTATATCATATCTATCTATCTATCATCTATCTATCCATCTATTTATGTATCTTTCTATATATCATCTCTCTATCTCATATCTATCTATCTATCTATCTATCTATCTATCTATATATCTTCTATCTACCTATCTCATATCTATCTCATATCTATCTATCTATCTATATATCTTCTATCTACCTATCTATCTCTCATATCTATCTATCTTTGATCTATCTATTTCTCATCTATCTATCTCTCATCTATCTGAGTTAGATAGATAGATATGAGAAAAATAGATAGATAGATATGAGATAGATAGATAGATATGAGATAGATAGATAGATATGAGATAGATAGATAGATAGATAGACAGATAGATGCATGGATGGATGGATATGAGATAGATAGATAGACAGATAGATGCATGGATGGATGGATGGATGGATATGAGATAGATAGATAGATGATAGATAGGAGATTGATAGATAGGAGATAGATAGATAAATAGATCAGTGTTTCCCAACCTGAGGGCCTCCAGCTGTTGCAAAACTACAACTCCCAGTATGCTCATAAAGCCAAAAGAATGCTGGGAGTTGTAGTTTTGCAACAGCTGGAGGCCCCCTGGTTGGGAAACTGATCTATCTATATCATATCCATCTATCTCCTATCTATCTATCTATCTAATCTATCATCTATCTATCTGTCTATATCATATCTATCATCTATCTATATCATATCTATGTATCTATCATCTATCTATCGATCTGTCTATCTATCATCTATCTATCCATTTATTTATGTATCTTTCTATATATCATCTCTTTATCTATATATCATCTATCTATCTCATATCTATCTCATATCTATCTATCTATATATCATCTATCTACCTATCTATCTCTCATATCTATCTATCTCATATCTATCTATCTATATATCATCTATCTACCTATCTATCTCTCATATCTATCTATCTTTGATCTATCTATTTCTGATCTATCTATCTCTCATCTATCTGAGTTAGATAGATAGATATGAGAAAGATAGATAGATAGATAGATAGATATGAGATAGATAGATAGATAGATAGACATGAGAAATATAGATAGACAGATAGATGCATGGATGGATGGATATGAGATAGATAGATAGATAGATAGATAGATGATTGATAGATAGGAGATAGATATGAGATAGATAGATAGGAAATAGATAGATAGATATGAGATAGATAGATAGATAGATAGATAGGAGATAGATAGATAGATAGATAGATAGATAGATAGATAGGAGATAGATAGATAGGAGATAGATAGATAGATAGGAGATTGATAGATAGATAAATAGATCAGTGTTTCCCAACCTGAGGGCCTCCAGCTGTTGCAAAACTACAACTCCCAGTATGCTCATAAAGCCAAAGGAATGCTGGGAGTTGTAGTTTTGCAACAGCTGGAGGCCCCCTGGTTGGGAAACACTGAACTACCTCCCACTGTCTCCCGAACTACAACTTTCTCCCTCTCCCCCAAGCAAGTTACTTACTTTAAAAGGGCAGCATGAGCAGTGGGCAGGTAAGTCTTCATACTGGTGGTGTCCGGGCCTGTATACACACAGCGGGCCTGCTCCACAAGGTCCAGTATACAGGGGAGAGGGGGAGGAGCTTCCTGTCTGCTCTTCCCAGTCTGCATAGCGCGGCCCCTGCGTGGTGACAGGGCTGCAGGCTGAAGGTTTATATAAAAAAGATGGCTCCGGGGAGGCGGGGGCTCGGGCCCCTTACTGGTGAACTAGCTGTACCCCCCTGATAGCCATGAGAGCTGCTAGTGACCTACTGCTGCTAGGGGGGGCACAAGGGGGGCCAATCATGATGTAGGGGGGGCCGTGGCCCCCTCTGCCCCCCCCCCTAGAGACGCCACTGAGAAGACCTGCTGTTACTACTTTGTAAGAGAGGGCACTTTGGTTTTCTTTTATTGCAATTTAAGTTGTTAGTTAATGAAAAATAATAAATATTGTTTTATATATAACTACAGTTAAGGGGAATGTTTTATCAGTTATTCTGCCTAAACATCGGGCAGCATAAAACTGGTGCAGACATCACGATCCCAGGACACCAGGAAAAACACTGAGACACTCGGTCATTCAGAGTCATCTTAGATTGAAAATCCTGCTGAAACCCCGGAAATGAGTCCCTGGGGCTGGTCCCAGCGGGGCGGGTGACGCATCTCTCCCTATGCCAATGGTCTCCAAACTGTGGACCTCCAGCTGTTGCTTAACTAAAACTCCCAGCAAAACTACAACTCCCAGCATGCCCAGACCATTTTTGGAACAACTAGCAGTCCACAGTTTGTAGCCCTAGTCCCTATACAGTTACATTCCTGGCTTCTGCACTACTACTGGAATTGTGTTCCTGGTATCTGGCACTTCCGGGTCAGGTGACGTCATATAACTAGCCATCCAATCAGAGGCTGAGGCTGGACATTGCTTCGGCCCATAACTGAATGAGCAGCTGTGTAACGTCACCTAACCCAGAAGCGCTGGACACTGGGAACTGAATTTCGTGATTCTGGCGGTAGCGCAAGAGCAAGGAAGAGAGGGTTTTTTTATACTGTCTTCCCCAAGCGTTAATACCACATTTCTGCCACAACATAGCTTTCTTATGGAGGCCTGGCAAATCAAATGTCAGGCTTCCCTGTCCCTTCCCTGCTGCCGGCGGCTGCCACAATGACACAATGCTGTGGGGCTGGTATGATCATTTTTTCAGGGTTGGTTTTTAGCCCCAGTTCTGCCCTGGGTGGAGAGAGATATATCTAGCTAAGGCTGCATTCACACCACAATTGTTACAAACCGGATCTGGCTGGGAGATGTGAAAACCAGGCGCTCCCGTATCTCAGCCGGACCCGGACCACATCTCGTTTGAAGGAGCCGACCGGAGTCAGATAATGTCTCCAGTCGGATCAGTTTTGCCCCGTATCCAGATTTGTGACCGTACTTAAAACTGTAGTATACCACGGTTTTAAGTCTGGTCACAAAACCGGATATGGGGCAAAAATAAGCCGACCGGAGTCACTATTTCACTCCGGTCGGCTCATTCAAATGAGATGAGATGGGGGCCGGGTCCGGCTGAGATACGGGAGTGCCTGGTTTTCACATATCCCTATCGGATCCGTTCCCGTATGTAACAATCGTGGGGTGAATACAGCCTAATGTGGAATGGAGGTAGAAGTGGGAAGAAGCCTGCCTACCTACCTAATATATTAAGGCTGAACATTTACTTAGCTAAGAAGGGGAGAGGGAAGGGGGGCACCTTTGTAGTGTTGGTATCTATCTGTATATGATCACTGTATGGAGTTAACCTTGGTCTTTGCCTAGTGGATTTTTTTCATTAGCAGTGTGGGGATATTAGTCATTCTGCGGTGATACTGGTCATGATGTGGCGATATTACTTGTCCCTTGTATACTGATATTGATAATTTCAATGTCAGTTCACAGGATTTGGTCAGTAACAGTATGACGGTAATATGTATGGGCATAATATTCCTCCTTGTATACTGGTAATATTGGTTTCAGTATACAGGATTTGGCTAGTAACAGTATGATGGTAATATGTATGGGGATAATATTCCTCCTTGTATACTGGTATTATTGGTAATATTACTCTCAACATACAGGATTTGGTCAGTAACAGTATCATGGTAATATGTATGGTGATAATTTTCCTCCTTGTATACTGGCATTATTGTTAATATTGCTATCAATATACCGGATTTTCACATATAGCCTTTTTAAAACATTGCTGCCATTTTTCATTATAAGCAGGGCCGGTGTTATGGCGGGGCAAACCAGGCAATTGCCTAGGGCCCCCATCCCCCAGGGGTCCTGCCGTCTGCTCAGTAGGGGGGGGGGGGCAACTGTTATAAAGTGGCCGCAGCGTTGGCTTCTTGTTAAAGATTAGCAGGGGGGCCACTTTAAAACAGTGATCAGCTCCGGGCCCCGTGCCCGCAGGGGGGCCCCGTCACATTCGGGACATCCCTGTGTCCCGAAAAATCTTTTCAGGCCACAAGGATGCCCCGTTTACTTCATAGCGGCCCCGCGTTAACTTTAAAAACGCTGGGGCCGTTGGGAGGAAGCGCACGCAGTGACGGCACTGAAGTCACGTGCGTGCGCCCATAGCAACAGTACAGCAGAGCGCAGCTGTGAGGAGGACGTGCGGGTATGGTAAGTGACCTGCGGTCATCTTCAGTGTTCCGACCGCTGCTCCCGGGATGGCCCATAGGCCATAGCAGTAGATCGTGACCGGGATGGCCCATAGGCCATAGCAGTAGATCGTGATCCAGGAGCGGTGGTCGGAATACTCAAGTGGGGCAGTAAACAGGCATACAGCCTCCAGCCATACATTGTATATGGCTGAAGGCTGTATGTCTGTAGGGGAACATTAGTTGTACTATAATTCCACCACATTTGGTGCAGTATAGTTCCCCCACATTAAGTGCAGTCACTTAATGTGGGGATCTATACTGCACCAAATGTGGTGGAATTATAGTGCACCTAATGTGGGGGAACTATACTGAACCTAATGTGGGGAATTATACTGCACCTAATGTGGGGGAACTATACTGCACCTAATGTGGGGAATTATACTGCACCTAATGTGAGGGAACTACTGTATACTGCACCTAATGTGGGGGAACTATACTGCACCTAATGTGGGGGAACTACTGTATACTGCACCTAATGTGGGGAAACTACTGTACTTCACCTAATGTGGGGAACTACTGTATACTGCACCTAATGTGGGGAACTACTGTATACTGCACCTAATGTGGGAGGACTACTGTATACTGCACCTAATGTGGGGCAACTACTGTATACTGCACCTAATGTGGGGAAACTACTGTACTTCACCTAATGTGGGGAACTACTGTATACTGCACCTAATGTGGGGGGACTACTGTATACTGCACCTAATGTGGGGGGGACTACTGTATACTGCACCTAATGTGGGGGGACTACTGTATACTGCACCTAATGTGGGGGGACTACTGTATACTGCACCTAATGTGGGGGGACTACTGTATACTGCACCTAATGTGGGGGGATTACTGTATACTGCACCTAATGTGGGGGGACTATTGTATACTGCACCTAATGTGGGAAACTACTGTATACTGCACCTAATGTGGGGAACTACTGTATACTGCAGCTAATGTGGAGGGACTACTGTATACTGCACCTAATGTGGAGGGACTACTGTATACTGCACCTAATGTGGGAGACTATACTGCACCTAATGTGGGGAACTATACTGCACCTAATGTGGGGAACTATACTGCCAACCTAATGTGGGGGAACTATACTGCCAACCTAATGTGGGGGAACTATACTGCACCTAATGTGGGGAATTATACTGCACCTAATGTGAGGGAACTATACTGCACCTAATGTGGGGGAACTATACTGCACCTAATGTGGGGGAACTATACTGCACCTAATGTGGGGGAACTATACTGCACCTAATGTGGGGGAACTATATTGCACCTAATGTGGGGGAACTATACTGCACCTAATGTGGGGGAACTATACTGCACCTAATGTGGGGGAACTATACTGCACCTAATGTGGGGGAACTATACTGCACCTAATGTGGGGGAACTACACTGCACCTAATGTGGGGGAACTACACTGCACCTAATGTGGGGGAACTACACTGCACCTAATGTGGGGGAACTACACTGCACCTAATGTGGGGGAACTACACTGCACCTAATGTGGGGGAACTATACTGCACCTAATGTGGGGGAACTATACTGTACCTAATGTGGGGAACTATACTGCACCTAATGTGGGGGAACTACTGTATACTGCACCTAATGTGGGGGAACTACTGTATACTGCACCTAATGTGGTGAACTACTGTATACTGCACCTAATGGTGGGGAATTATACTGCACCTAATGCGGGGGAATTACTGTATACTGCACCTAATGTGGGGGAACTACTGTATACTGCACCTAATGTGGGGGAACTACTGTATACTGCACCTAATGTGGGGAATTATACTGCACCTAATGTGGGGGAACTACTGTATACTGCACCTAATGTGGGGGAACTTCTGTATACTGCACCTAATGTGGGGAACTACTGTATACTGCTCCTAATGTGGGGGGACTACTGTATACTGCACCTAATGTGGGGGGACTACTGTATACTGCACCTAATGTGGGGGGATTACTGTATACTGCACCTAATGTGGGGGGATTACTGTATACTGCACCTAATGTGGGGGGGATTACTGTATACTGCACCTAATGTGGGGGGACTACTGTATACTGCACCTAATGTGGGGAACTACTGTATACTGCACCTAATGTGGGGAACTACTGAATACTGCACCTAATGTGGGGGGACTACTGTATACTGCACCTAATGTGGGGGGACTACTGTATACTGCACCTAATGTGGGGGGATTACTGTATACTGCACCTAATGTGGGGGGATTACTGTATACTGCACCTAATGTGGGGGGACTACTGTATACTGCACCTAATGTGGGGAACTACTGTATACTGCACCTAATGTGGGGAACTACTGTATACTGCACCTAATGTGGAGGGACTATACTGCACCTAATGTGGGGAACTATTTTGCACCTAATGTGGGGAACTATACTGCCAACCTAATGTGGGGGAACTATACTGCCAACCTAATGTGGGGGAACTATACTGCCAACCTAATGTGGAGAACTATACTGCACCTAATGTGGAGAACTATACTGCACCTAATGTGGAGAACTATACTGCACCTAATGTGGAGAGCTATACTGCACCTAATGTGGGGGAACTATACTGCACCTAATGTGAGGGAACTACACTGCACCTAATGTGGGGGAACTACACTGCACCTAATGTGGGGGAACTATACTGCACCTAATGTGGGGGAACTATACTGCACCTAATGTGGGGGAGCTATACTGCACCTAATGTGGGGGAACTATACTGCACCTAATATGGGGAACTATACTGCACCTAATGTGGGGGAACTACACTGCACCTAATGTGGGGGAACTACTGTATACTGCACCTAATGTGGGAGAACTACTGTATACTGCACCTAATGTGGGGAACTACTGTATACTGCACCTAATGGGGGGAATTATACTGCACCTAATGGGGGGGAATTATACTGCACCTAATGCGGGGGAACTACTGTATACTGCAACTAATGTGGGGGAACTACTGTATACTGCACCTAATGTGGGGGAACTACTGTATACTGCACCTAATGTGGGGAATTATACTGCACCTCATGTGGGGGAACTACTGTATACTGCACCTAATGTGGGGAATTATACTGCACCTAATGTGGGGAACTATACTGACAACCTAATGTGGGGGAACTACTGCCAACCTAATGTGGGGGAACTATACTGCCAACCTAATGTGGGGGAACTATACTGCCAACCTAATGTGGGGGAACTATACTGCACCTAATGTGGAGAACTATACTGCACCTAATGTGGAGAACTATACTGCACCTAATGTGGAGAGCTATACTGCACCTAATGTGGAGAGCTATACTGCACCTAATGTGGAGAGCTATACTGCTCCTAATGTGGGGGACTATACTGCACCAATGTGTGGGACTATACTGCACCTAATGTGGGGAACTATACTGCACCTAATGTGGGGGACTATCAGGGCCGTTTGAAGTAATTTGGGGGCCCCAAGCAAAATGGACATGGAGGCCCCCCCTCCATAGTAACGCCGACCCTTGAATTCTGGGAGCGCAACGTGAGCGAACGTCAATACGACGCACATTAGGTGCAGCAGTGTTCCCCCTACATTAGGTGCAGCAGAGATCCCCCACATTAGGTAGGCAGTCTTCCCCCCACATTAGGTAGGCAGTGTTTCCCCCACATTAGGTGCAGCAGTGTTCCCTACCCATACCCGCTGTCCAGACCCCCCCCCGGGCCATTTTTTTGGTGGGGGTTTGACTGCTGAGACCCCCACCGATCACCTCGGTTAAAATGGTTCTCCAGCTGTTGGAAAGCTAAAACTCCCATCATTCTGGAGAGCCTCTGGCAATGGGAGTTGTAGTTTTGTAACAGCTGAAGAGCCACAGATTGGACACAGTTTTACCCATCATCACTGCAGAACTTACAAGTGACTACAGCTCTGATGGGACAGTCAGGAGAATACACAATGATAGTGACCTGAGTGACTTCTTCTGACTTGAGTGATATCTTCTCTGTTATCTTTTCTTCTTCATCTGGTCCAGAGACCAGGTCTTCCTCCAGCTCCATCTTCTCTGCAGAGTCTGACATCCAGGCATCATTGGCTCCTCACTGTCAGCAGATCCTCATCCTCTGCATGAAGACAGTAATCATTATAACCTTGCCAGAAAGTGTACTCTAAATAATATACTGCCCCACACTGTACCCTGAAGATAATGCTGCCTCACACTGTACCTTGAATATAATACTGCCACACACTGTACCCTGAATATAATGCTGCCTCACACTGTACCTTGAATATAATACTGCCACACACTGTACCCTGAATATAATGCTGCCACACTGTACCTTGAATATAATACTGCCACACACTGTACCCTGAATATAATGCTGCCACACACTGTACCCTGACTATAATGCTGCCACACACTGTACCCTGACTATAATTCTGCCACACACTGTTCCCTGAATATAATACTGCCACACTGTACCCTGAATATAATGCTTCCACACACTGTACCCCTGAATATAATACTGCCCCACACTGTACCCTGAATATAATCCTGCCACACATTGTACCCCCTGAATATAATACTGCCACACACTGTACCCTGAATATAATGCTGCCACACACTGTACCCTGAATATAATGCTGCCTCACACTGTACCCTGAATATTATACTGCCACACACTGTACCCTGAATATTATGCTGCCACACACTGTACCCTGACTATAATTCTGCCACACACTGTACCCTGACTATAACACTGCCCCACACTGTACCCTGAAGATAATGCTGCCTCACACTGTACCTTGAATATAATACTGCCACACACTGTACCCTGAATATAATGCTGCCACACACTGTACCCTGACTATAATGCTGCCACACACTGTACCCTGACTATAATGCTGCCACACACTGTACCCTGACTATAATTCTGCCACACACTGTACCCTGAATATAATGCTGCCACACACTGTACCCTGAATATAATGCTGCTCCACACTGTATCCACTGAATATAATGCTTCCACACACTGTACCCTGAAAATAATACTGCCACACACTGTACCCTGAAAATAATACTGCCACACACTGTACCCTGAAAATAATACTGCCACACACTGTACCTTGAAAATAATACTGCCACACACTGTACCCTGAATATAATGCTTCCACACACTGTACCCCTGAATATAATACTGCCACACACTGTACCCCTGAATATAATGCTGCCACACACTGTACCCTGAATATAATGCTGCTCCACACTGCATCCACTGAATACAATACTGCCACACATGCATACACATCATATATACATATACCTCTCCTCATTATTACTATAACTCCCCCCCCCCCCCCACCTCTCCTCATCACTATTATAACCGGGGGGGGGGGGGGGGGGATGAGGAGAGGTGCAGGGGGGGGGGGGCACCTCTCATGACCCCCATAACACCCCCCTGCATCTCTCATGACCCCCATAACACCCCTCCTGCATCTCTCATGACCCCCCATAACACCCCCCTTCATCTCTCATGACCCCCATAACACCCCACTGCATCTCTCATGACCCCCATAACACCCCCTGCATCTCTCATGACCCCCATAACACCCCCTGCATCTCTCATGACCCCCATAACACCCCCTGCATCTCTCATGACCCCCATAACACCCCACTGCATCTCTCATGATCCCCATAACACCCCCCTGCATCTCTCATTATCCCCATAACACCCCCCTGCATCTCTCATGACCCCCATAACACCCCCCTGCATCTCTCATGACCCCCATAACACCCCCTGCATCTCTCATGACCCCCATAACACCCCCACTGCATCTCTCATGATCCCCATAACACCCCCTGCATCTCTCATGACCCCCATAACACCCCCTGCATCTCTCATGACCCCCTGCATCTCTCATGACCCCCATAACACCCCCCTGCATCTCTCATGACCCCCATAACACCCTCCTGCATCTCTCATGACCCCCATAACACCCCTCCTGCATCTCTCATGACCCCCATAACACCCCTCCTGCATCTCTCATGACCCCCATAACACCCCTCCTGCATCTCTCATGACCCCCATAACACCCCTCCTGCATCTCTCATGACCCCCATAACACCCCCTGCATCTCTCATGACCCCCATAACACCCCCTGCATCTCTCATGACCCCCATAACACCCCCTGCATCTCTCATGACCCCCATAACACTCCACTGCATCTCTCATGATCCCCATAACACCCCCCTGCATCTCTCATGACCCCCATAACACCCCACTGCATCTCTCATGACCCCCATAACACCTCTCCTGCATCTCTCATGACCCCCATAACACCCCCTGCATCTCTCATGACCCCCATAACACCCCCTGCATCTCTCATGATCCCCATAACACCCCCTTGCATCTCTCACGATCCCCATAACACCCCGCCTGCATCTCTCATGACCCCCATAACACCCCACTGCATCTCTCATGACCCCCATAACACCCCCCTGCATCTCTCATGACCCCCATAACACCCCACTGCATCTCTCATGACCCCCATAACACCTCTCCTGCATCTCTCATGACCCCCATAACACCTCTCCTGCATCTCTCATGATCCCCATAACACCCCCCTGCATCTCTCATGACCCCCATAACACCCCTCCTGCATCTCTCATGACCCCCATAACACCCCCCCTGCATCTCTCATGATCCCCATAACACCCCCCTGCATCTCTCATGATCCCCATAACACCCCCCTGCATCTCTCATGACCCCCATAACACCCCCCTGCATCTCTCATGACCCCCATAACACCCCCCTGCATCTCTCATGACCCCCATAACACCCTCCTGCATCTCTCATGACCCCCATAACACCCCTCCTGCATCTCTCATGACCCCATAACACCCCCTGCATCTCTCATGATCCCCATAACACCCCCTGCATCTCTCATGACCCCCATAACACCCCTCCTGCATCTCTCATGACCCCCATAACACCCCCCCTGCATCTCTCATGACCCCCATAACACCCCCCTGCATCTCTCATGACCCCCATAACACCCTCCTGCATCTCTCATGACCCCCATAACACCCCTCCTGCATCTCTCATGACCCCCATAACACCCCTCCTGCATCTCTCATGACCCCATAACACCCCCCCTGCATCTCTCATGATCCCCATAACACCCCTCCTGCATCTCTCATGACCCCCATAACACCCCTCCTGCATCTCTCATGACCCCCATAACACCCCCTGCATCTCTCATGACCCCCATAACACCCCCTGCATCTCTCATGACCCCCATAACACCCCCTGCATCTCTCATGACCCCCATAACACTCCACTGCATCTCTCATGACCCCCATAACACCCCTCCTGCATCTCTCATGACCCCCATAACACCCCTCCTGCATCTCTCATGACCCCATAACACCCCCCCTGCATCTCTCATGATCCCCATAACACCCCTCCTGCATCTCCCATGACCCCCATGACACCCCCCCCCCCCCACACACACACACACAAACACCTCTCATCACCATTGCAGTCCCCTGACAACCATACAATCCCCCGGGCCCCCCGCGCCAGTTTACTTACCCTGCCGGGGATCGTTGCAGAGGCGGGAGTCTGCTGCTGCTCCTGTCACTGCACGGAGGATGCTGGAGGTTCCCGCGGGGACGCAAGCAGGGACAGGTCAGGTGATTGGCGTAGACGTGCGTGCCTGCGCGGGGCACGTGACGTCTCTACTCCAATCATCCCCTGACCTGTCCGGTGCCGGCCCTGCTTTGCTTCTTAAGGGGCCCGCGCCCCTCAAAAATGTAATTTTGGTGAAATGTGCGGGCCCCCCGAAGTGTCCCGTCGCTACAGGACGGGCAAGCACCGGCTCTGCTCGGGGCCCCCCAGCCAGCTCGGGGCCCCAAGCAATTGCTTGGTTTGCCGGTCCGGTAGCGACGGGCCTGGGGACTATACTGCACCAATGTGTGGGACTATACTGCACCTAATGTGGGGAACTATACTGCACCTACTGTGGGGAACTATACTGCACCTAATGCGGGGGAACTATACTGCACCTAATGTGGGGAACTATACTGCACCTAATGTGGGGAACTATACTGCACCTAATGTGGGGAGAACTATACTGCACCTAATGTGGAGGGAACTATACTGCACCTAAAGTGGGAGGAACTATACTGCACCTAATGTGGGGAACTATACTGCACCTAATGTGGGGAACTATACTGCACCTAATGTGGGGAGAACTATACTGCACCTAATGTGGGGAGAACTATACTGCACCTAATGTGGGGGAACTATACTGCACCTAATGTGGGGAACTATACTGCACCTAATGTGGGGGAACTATACTGCACCTAATGTGGGGGAACTATACTGCACCTAATGTGGAGGGAACTATACTGCACCTAATGTGGGGGAACTATACTGCACCTAATGTGGAGGGAACTATACTGCACCTAATGTGGGGAACTATACTGCACCAATGTGGGGAGAACTATACTGCACCTAATGTGGGGGATCTATACTGCACCTAATGTGGGGAACTATACTGCACCTAATGTGGGGGACTATACTGCACCTAATGTGGGGAGAACTATACTGCACCTAATGTGGAGGGAACTATACTGCACCTAATGTGGGGGAACTATACTGCACCTAATGTGGGGAGAACTATACTGCACCTAATGTGGGGAGAACTATACTGCACCAATGTGTGGGACTACACTGCACCTAATGTGGGGGAACTATACTGCACCTAATGTGGGGAGAACTATACTGCACCTAATGTGGGGAGAACTATACTGCACCTAATGTGGGGGAACTATACTGCACCTAATGTGAGGAACTATACTGCACCTAATGTGGGGGAACTATACTGCACCTAATGAGGGGGGGATTATATACTGCACCTAATGTGGGGGAACTATACTGCCAACCTAATGTGGGGAGCTATACTGCACCTAATGTGGAGGGAACTGTACTGCACCTAATGTGGAGAGCTATACTGTACCTAATGTGGGGAACTATACTGCACCTAATGTGGGGGCACTATACTGCACCTAATGAGGGGGGGGGGGACTATATACTGCACCTAATGTGGGGGAACTATACTGTCAACCTAATGTGGGGAGCTATACTGTACCTAATGAGGGGGGGGGGAGGACTATATATTGCACCTAATGTGGGGGAACTATACTGCCAAGCTAATGTGGGGATCTATACTGCACCTAATGTGGAGGGAACTGTACTGCACCTAATGTGGAGAGCTATACTGCAACTAATGTGGAGAACTATACTGCACCTAATGTGGAGAACTATACTGCACCTAATGTGGGGAGAACTATACTGCACCTAATGTGGGGAGAACTATACTGCACCTAATGTGGGGAGAACTATACTGCACCTAATGTGGGGAGAACTATACTGCACCTAATGTGGGGGACTATACTGCACCTAATGTGGGGAGAACTATACTGCACCTAATGTGGGGGAACTATACTGTACCTAATATGGGGAGAACTATACTGCACCTGAAGTGGGGGAACTATACAGCCAACCTAATGTGGGGGAACTATACTGCACCTAATGTGGGGGACTGTACTGCACCCAATGTGGGGGACTATACTGCACCTAATGTGGGGAGAACTATACTGCACCTAATGTGAAGAGCTATACTGCACCTAATGTGGGGGAACTATACTGCACCTAATGTGGGGAACTATACTGCACCTAATGTGGGGGAACTACACTGCACCTAATGTGGGGGAACTATACTGCACCTAATGAGGGGGGACTATATACTGCACCTAATGTGGGGGAACTATACTGCCAACCTAATGTGGGGAGCTATACTGCACCTAATGTGGAGGGAACTGTACTGCACCTAATGTGGAGAGCTATACTGTACCTAATGTGGTGAACTATACTGCATCTAATGTGCGGGAACTATACTGCACCTAATGAGGGGGGGGGGGGGGATTATATACTGCACCTAATGTGGGGGAACTATAATGCCAGCCTAATGTGGAGAGCTATACTGCACCTAATGTGCAGGGAACTGTACTGCACCTAATGTGGAGAGCTATACTGCACCTAATGTGGAGAGCTATACTGCACCTAGTGTGGGGAGAGCTATACTGCACCTAGTGTGGGGAGAACTATACTGCACCTAATGTGGGGAGAACTATACTGCACCTAATGTGGGGA
The DNA here is from genome assembly GCF_029499605.1 of Hyla sarda. Taxonomy (NCBI): domain Eukaryota; kingdom Metazoa; phylum Chordata; class Amphibia; order Anura; family Hylidae; genus Hyla; species Hyla sarda. The sequence goes on from NW_026607600.1 coordinate 106,260, forward strand.
GAACTATACTGCACCTAATGTGGGGAGAACTATACTGCACCTAATGTGGGGAGAACTATACTGCACCTAATGTGGGGAGAACTATACTGCACCTAATGTGGGGAGAACTATACTGCACCTAATGTGGGGAGAACTATACTGCACCTAATGTGGGGAGAACTATACTGCACCTAATGTGGGGGAACTATACTGTATCTAATGTGGGGAGAACTATACTGCACGTGAAGTGGGGGAACTATACTGCACCTAATGTGGGGAGAACTATACTGCACCTAATGTGAAGAGCTATACTGCACCTAATGTGGGGAACTATACTGCCCCTAATGTGGGGAACTATACTGCACTTAATGTGGGGAACTATACTGCACCTAATGTGGAGAACTATACTGCACCTAATGTGGGGGAACTATACTGCCAAACTAATGTGGGGAGCTATACTGCACCTAATGTGGAGGGAACTGTACTGCACCTAATGTGGAGAGCTATACTGCACCTAATGTGGGGAGAACTATACTGCACCTAATGTGGGGAGAACTATACTGCACCTAATGTGGCGGACTATACTGCACCTAATGTGGGGGAACTATACTGTACCTAATGTGGGGAGAACTATACTGCACCTAAAGTGGGGGAACTATACAGCACCTGAAGTGGGGGAACTATACTGCACCTTATGTGGGGGACTATACTGCACCTAATGTGGGGGACTATACTGCACCTAATGTGGGGAGAACTATACTGCACCTAATGTGGGGGACTATACTGCACCTAATGTGGGGGACTATACTGCACCTAATGTGTGGGAACTATACTGTACCTAATGTGGGGAGAACTATACTGCACCTGAAGTGGGGGAACTATACTGCACCTAATGTGGGGAGAACTATACTGCACCTAATGTGGGGGAACTATACTGCACCTAATGTGGGGGAACTATACTGCACACCTAATGTGGGTGAGCTATACTCTTTACCTAATGTGGGGGGAACTATACAAAAATATAAAATTGTACTATTTTGATCCCTATAACTCTTATTTTTCTGTATATGGGGATGTGAGGGTCATTTTTTGCGCTGTGATTTGTAGTTTTTATCGGTACCATTTTTGTTTTGATGGGACTTTTCAATAGCTTTTTAGATATTTTTTTTATAGTATTTGAAGTGACCAAAATTGTTCAAATCTAGTTAGTGCACTACTATGACTTTTGGGGCCCCACTTTTGATTTTGCCTAAGGCCACGCTAAGCCTAAAACCAGCCCTGATTATAAGGGAGTGTTGTGCCATTTTACTTTTTGAATTTGTGGTGGACTATGATCAGGTCTTGGTCGCTGACACCACTTTATTGAAACATTTGGCAAAGTACTGGTGTATTCCTTCTGTGATATATATATATATATATGTATAGCCACGCAAAGTGATACGCCTGTGCTCGGTGGCTGTTTGCCGGCACAATGACACAATGCTGTGGGGCTGGTATACAGTAATTTCCAGGGCTGGATTTCATCCCCAGTCTGGCCCTGTCCCAAGGATAGGGGATAAGTTTCAGATTGCGGGGGTCCGACCGCTGGGGGGCCCCGTGATCTCCTGTACGGGGCCCTGGCTCGCTGGCCAGATAGCGCAGGTTGACCGCCAGATGAAGGGGCAGCCGACACGCCCCCTCAAAAAAAGCGCTATAGCAGAGCCAGAAATTGCCAAAGGCAGCGCTGCATCAGTCCCCCAAAAAATGTGAGTTCCTGGATTTAAATATCTATATTCAGGATGGCTGTTCGCATACTGCCAACTATTTTAAGGAGGTGGATGCAAACAGATACCTCGACTTTAACAGTTGCCATCTTAAATAATGGAAGAAGAACATTCCATTCGGTCAAATGAAAAGAATCCGAAGGAATTGTTCTTCCACACAAAAATACCTACAACAACTAGAGAACCTGGAGGATGGTTTTAAACAAAAAGGGTATCCCAAACCCCTTATACAAGGAGTACGCCAGAGAGTGGACGAATTAGAACAAAGTGCTTGCTTGAAAAATAATAAACAGGGTAATGCAGAGGGGGGTTATAATGATGAATTTGATTCTGTTTTTCTAACTAGGTATTACACTTCACACACCAATATTTTTTTATAATTTTTTTTTTATTTTTTTTTGTATAGGTAATATCACCAGCTCATATTATTGTGTCATGATTACTGGCACCATATGTAGTCCCCCAGTTATTCTTCTTTAGATGTTTTCCATGTCCTGTGCAGTATCTCTCCCAGAAGTCCACTTGATGGCCCCCGTGGTGGTCTACACCCCGAAGTCATCAATTTTTACTCTGAGAGAGTGTGCAGCTGTTTCTGGAGACGGTCAACAATAACCTCTGCATGGTGGAATAATAGGTCACGATGTTTATCAGGATCAGTAGAAGCATCACCCACTCGATGATTATGATGGGGATTTCACGGATCTCGTCCCAGTCTTCATCATTATGGAATAATTCCTTTAATGTTTCATATCCAAAATAGAAAACTACACAGACAAAAGTCAGGCCACAGCAGGTGCATCTACTATGGTGGATGACTTTTTTTGCTCCAGGAAATTTATACATCTGGATGGACTGCCCAAGGTAGTATAAGGCTTCACATGTAATGGAAATTATCGTGCTGACAAAGTGTATCCTGGGATATTCTTCGGGGGACAATACATGCATAACAGCTGTGGAAAAACAGGAGGCCCACACAATGGCCAGCAGGATCCTCTGGATCAGGACCTGATGACCCCTGAACTCTTCAGTATGCATAACCATATACTTATAAATAAGAAAGGTTAGTACCAAAGTGCCAATGGACGTCCCTATGAATCCAATTCTGAATAATATGCTTTCGGGAAAGACATTTCCCACGTCACTGTGAAGGAAAAGAAACCAATGTTATTATGGATATTTCCTCACTCCCAACCCATGAAATAAGAATCATTTGCTTGTTTATCTTACCTGATGCTCATCAGTGGCGAGGCTGCATGGCCGAGGACGACCGTCATGATGTAGCTGGTGGCAAGCCAGGCTGCACACCAAAACGCCAACAGGAGGGGGACGAACTCCAGTCCTTTTAGCTCCATTTCAGACAAGTAGAAAAAGAAGACGCTAATCTCACTATTCTCACTAATCGCACTGGAACTGACTGAAGGCTCGGGCGGCTGTCAGTGGGATGTCAGGCCTCCAGCTGTCTATGACATCACATGTGACATGTCAGAATGACTGCTTGTTTCTTTGAGCTGCCATGATTTAGTATCTGCTATAGACAGAACCTGATGTTTTTACTATGGACCTTACAGACCTCAGAACCCAAGTAATTAGTGCAGGGGCTCCATTTTGATCATCTCATATTTCACATTATTTGAGTTCCAGGGCTCAGATACATTTGCACCCTCTATAGCAGTGGTCTTCAAGCTGTGAACCCCCAACCGCTGCAGAACCACAACTCCCAGCATGCCCAGACAGCAACTTTGCATAAGGAAATAGTCTAATTAAACTTTTCTTATATATAGAATCCCTGAAATCTCCAATCTCTCCTTTTATTGCTTTATGATCTGTGTTACTTATTTGTAAAAAACAATGTTTCTGATTGTCTTCCCCCCACACACTTATGGGCTATCTCTTCAAACGACTTTATTTGACCTAAAGCGTATAATTGATTTACATAAATAAGCCCCTTTTCATCCAAAAGAGTGAATCTTTAATTTTAAGGAATTCTTTAAGTGCTTTATTCGACCATAATGAAGTAAAGTCAAAACTCCATGTGATTTAAAAAATAAATTTAAGTTCCCCCCATACTTAATTATCTAGATATGCATGGGTGTAGTGAGTATCCCAGCTTCCAAAATCTCAAAAATATCCTTCATTTTTCAGAGGCTTTTTCAAAAATGAAAGAAGTGATCTGATTGGTTGCTATGGGCAACTCAGAAACTTTTCCTCTGGGCAGGTTTTGATAAATCTCCCTCTATGGGGGAGATTCATTAAGACCAGTGTAGAGGAAGAGTTGTGCAGTTGCCCATAGCAACCAATCAGATTGCTTCTTTCATTTTTCACAATGCCTTTGCAAAATGAAAGAAGCGATCTGATTGGTTGCTATGGGCAACTCAGCATATTTTCCTGGAAAAGTTTCTGAGTTGCCCATAGCAACCAATCAGATTACTTCCTTCATTTTTCAGAGACTTTTTCAAAAATGAAAGAAGCGATCTGATTGGTTGCTATGGGCAACTCAGCAGCTTTCCCCATAGACCACAATGGGCCTACTGGTTTCAATGGGCAAAAAATCAGAGTTAATGCACTAGACACAGTTCTCTATACCATTAACCCCTTCCCGACCTATGACATACCTGTACGTCATGGGTAGCAAGGTGTTCCCGACCCATGACATACAGGTACGTCATGAACATTTTTGCCGCTACTCGCGGCATCCCACAGCGCCCGGTAAGATGGTGGCTATCACTGATAGCCAGCCATCTTACCATGCGACCACGGGGGGTTTCATCCCCCACCCCCCCCCCCAGCGATCGCTGCTATCAGCTGGTCAACTCTGACTAGCTAATAGCAGCGTTTCGCTATCAGAATATTTAGCAGCGCGGTGTGTAAGTCCCGATCACGGGGATCGGGACACACACCGCTCTGCTAAGTGTCCCTTAACCATCCCCCGGCATCACTTACCCGACCATGCGGTGTCCCGAGTGGTCCCGTTGCGAGCGACGTCCTCCAGGCGGTCCCGGCGGCGCTGCGTCCCGGAGGTGAGTTTCCGGCAGCAGTGCGGCATCTTCATTGGCAGCAGTGAGATCGCCGTAAAGCGATCTCACTGCTGCCTCTGGGAGTTTCAAAACGGCAACTCCCAGCATGCCCAGACAGCCTTTGGCTTTCTGGGCATGCTGGGAGTTGTAGTTTTGTAACATCTGGAGGTCCACAGTTTGGAGACCACTGTATAATGGTCTCCAATCTGTGCTGTTCCAGATGTTGCAAAACTACAACTCCCAGCATGCTCAGTCTGTCCAGGCATGCTGGGAGTTGTAGTTCTCTAACATCTGGAAGAGCATAGATTGGAGACCATTATACAGTGGTCTCCAAACTGTGGACCTCCAGATATTGCAAAACTACAACTCCCAGCATGCCCAGACTGCCCAAGCATGCTGGAAGTTGTAGTTCGGCAACATCTGATCCTTCAGATATTGCCGAACTACAACTTCCAGCATGCTTGGGCAGTCTGGGCATGCTGGGAGTTGTAGTTTTGCAACAACTGGAGGCACACTAGTTGGGAAACATTGTCCGTTTCCTACCTCAGTGCCTCCAGCTGTTTCAATTGTTGCAAAACTATAACTCCCAGCATGCACTGACAGACCATGCATGCTGGGAGTTGTAGTTTTGCAACAGCTGGAGGCACACTGGTTTGGAAACGCTAAGTTTGGTTGCAAAACACTTGAAAGTTTATTACTTAGTGTTTCCAAACCAGTGTGCCTCCAGCTGTTGCAAAACTACAACTCCCAGCATGCACGGACAGCCAAAGGGCATACTCGGAGTTTGCAACAGCTGGATGTTTGCCCCCTCCCCCCAATGTGAATGTACAGGGTACACTCACATGGGCGGAGGTTTACAGTGAGTGCTGCAAGTTTGAGATGGCGCAAAATTTGCGCTGCAGCTCAAACTCCCAGCGGCAAACTTGCTGTGAACCTCTGCCCATGTGACTGTACCCTAAAAACACTACACTACACTAACACTAACCTAAAATAAAAAGTAAAAAACACTACATATACACATTATCCCTACACAGCCCCCCTCCCCCAAAAAAATGAAAAACGTCTGGTACGCTACTGTTTCCAAAACGGAGCCTCCAGCTGTTGCAAAATAATAACTCCCAGTATTGCCGGACAGCCATTGACTGTCCAGGCATGCTGGGAGTTTTGCAACAGCTGGAGGCACCCTGTTTGGGAATCATTGGCATAGAATACCCCTATGTCCACCCCTATGCAAATCCCTAATTCAGGCCTCAAATGCGCATGGCGCTCTCTCACTTTGGAGCCCTGTCGTATTTCAGGGCAACAGTTTTGGGACACATATGGGGTATTGCCGTACTCGGGAGAAATTGCCTTACAAATTTTGGGGGGCTTTTTCTTTAACCCCTTATGAAAAGGTGAAGTTGGGGTCTACACCAGCATGTTAGTGTAAAAAAATAATTTTTTTACTCTGACATGCTGGTGTTGCCCTATACTTTTCATTTTCACAAGAGGTAAAAGGGGAAAAAAGATCCTCTAAATTTGTAATGCAATTTCTCCCGAGTATGGAGATACCCCATATGTGGGCGCAAAGTGCTCTGGGGGCGCACAACAAGGCTCAGAAGGGAGAGTGCACCATGTACATTTGAGGCGATTTGCACAGGGGTGGGTGATTGTTACAGCAGTTCTCGGAATCAGAATGATAAGTAAAAGCATTCCAGAGTTATTAATGTTTAAAGTGACAGTGGTCAGATTTTCAAAAAATGCCCAGGACCTGAAGGTGAAAATGGGCTGGGTCATGAAGGGGTTAAAGGGGTACTCCGGTGAAAACCTTTTTTTTCTTTTAAATCAACTGGCTCCGGAAAGTTAAACAGATTTGTAAATTACTTCTATTAAAAAATCGTAATCTTTCCTGTACTTATTAGCTGCTGAATACTACAGAGGAAATTATTTTCTTTTTGGAATGCTCTCTGATGACATCACGAGCACAGTGCTCTCTGCTGACGTTATTATAATAATAATAATAATAAGTCTTTATTTATTGTTGTCCTTAGTGGGATTTGAACCCTCTCCAGCTCCACTATATCTTTCTTGTACACTGGTGCTCAGTACTGTACACAGTACTCTATGTGAGGACTGACTAGTGATTTGTACAGCGGTAGAATTATTTCCTTGTCGTCGGCATCTATGCCCCTATTGATGTACCCCATGATTTTATTAGCCTTGGCAGCAGCTGCCCGACACTGGTCACTACAGCTAAGTTTACTGTTACCTAAGGCTCCTAAGTCCTTTTCCATGTCAGTCGTCCTAAGTGTTCTTCCATTTAATACATAATCCCAGCTCGGATTTTTGCATTACCTTACAGTTATCAGTGTTGAACCTCATCTGCCACTTCCCAGCCCAAACCTCCAACCTATCCAGATCCATTTGTAACAGTGCACTGTCCTCTATAGTGTTTACCACTTTACAGAGTTTGGTGTCATCTGCAAAGATTGCTACTTTACTATTCAACCCCTCTGCAAGGTCATTCATGAATATATTAAATAGGACAGGACCCAAGACAGACCCCTGTGGTACCCCACTAGTAACAGTCACCCAATCAGAATAAGTACCATTAATAAACACCCTCTGTTTCCTATCATTGAGCCAGTTACTTACCCACTTGCGCACATTCTCCCCCAGCCCAAACCTTCTCATTTTATGCACCAACCTTTTATGTGGAACCGTATCAAATGCTTTGGAAAAATCCAGATATACGACATCCAGCGATTGCCCCATGTCCAGTCTTGTGCTCACCTCCTCATAAAAGCTGATCAGGTTAGTTTGACAGGATCAATCCCTCATAAATCCATGCTGATACAGGGTCATACATTTATTTTTATCAAGATATTCCAAAATAGCATCTCTTAGGAAACCCTCAAACAATTTACCGAGGTTAAACTAACAGGTCTATAATTCCCGGGGTCACCTTTTGACCCCTTCTTAAATATTGGCACCACATTTGCCATGCGCCAGTCCTGGGGAACAGTCCCTGTCACTATAGAGTCCCTGAATATTAAAAATTGGGGTCTGTCTATTACATTACTTTTGTAAATAGTCCGCCTCTTCCAAACCACATTTAACACACTGTGAAGTGATTCTCACCCCTATCCTATGTAAATGAAGCGCGGAATAGTGGGTCTTGTGTAATATCTTAAATTGTGTAATTTTATGTTCCATATTACGAGAAACCTTGCTTATATTTTGGGCCATAATGTCCCAATCTTCCTCAGACACAGTACCCACTATTCCGGACCATTTGTCTTTAATTCTGTCGATCCCCCTTACTCCAATAATCTTATTTAATTTCTTATACAAAATTGATATTCCTTTTTTTTTTTTAAAGTGCTCTATTTGAGTTAGTGCTTCTATGAAATTGTGTTTCTGTGCTACATATATCTCCTTATCTATCGTGTTATGGAATGCATGACTAACTTGCCAATAGTACAGCCAATCGTTATCACTAATATCATACCCCCTTTTTATGTGCTCAAATGAAAAGAGTTGTCCTTTATCAAATAATTGTTCCAGTCGTTTTATACCCTTACTATCCCAAAAAATTGACTCACACTTCACCAATTCTTTAAATTTATTGTTACCCCATAGGGGTGTGAACCCAAAACTATTTCCTACATGTAATTCTCCCTTTAATCTTTCCCATACTTTCCTATATTTATACAATAACATCGTGTTATTTGACCCACTCTCCTCATAATCATCTAATTCCAACACCTCATATATGTTCACTTTCTCCTTTTCTACTACAATCTTCTCCAGATATCTAAAATTTCTCCAATTCACGATTCGTACCAACTGCGCGGCCATGTAATAAACAAAGAAATTGGGCATATCCAATCCCCCCCTATCTCCAGGGGCCATAAAATATCTGTACTTCAGACGAACCCTTTTTGTTCCCCATAACAATCTACCCAGTATCACTTCTATCTTCCGGAACCAGCATTTGCCGATCCACACTGGCGAGGCAGCAAGAAAAAAAAGGATCTGTGGGAGGACCACCATTTTTATTATCGCCATCCTTTCTGACATAGAGAAGGGCATTTTAATCCATACTTCTACTCTCTTCGCTAAACTATTCAAAAGGGGCAGTATATTGTTAATCACAAACCTATCATTCGTGGCTGCTATTTTTACTCCCAGATAATGGGAACATTCATTTTTTTTGAACACGGATAGTCTTCCCACCGTCTCCCCCATATCTTCATCCAGGGGGAGCATAGTAGATTTACTCCAATTTATGTCCAACCCAGATAGAGGGGCAAATGCCTCGAACATCTTAATGATACGATGTATTTTTTCTTGTGGGTTAGTTACAAAAAGGAGGATATCATCTACAAATAACAAGATCTTACTCTTCTCTCCATTTACTCCAAATCCCTCATAAACATCATTATCTCTTATCCAAGCAGCTAAGGGTTCAATATAAATTAAAAATAAAAAGGGTGAGAGGGGGCAGCCCTGCCTTGTTCCTCTACTTAGTTTGAATGGGTAGGAGGGGGTTCCATCTACCACCACACTCGCCTCGGGGTTAGTGTATAGTAGCTGAATATAACTCAAAAACCTCGGGCCCACCCTAACCCTCTTCAAAACTTCCCAGAGGTATTCCCACTCCACCCTGTCAAAAGCTTTAGTAGCATCCAATGACAGAATGGAGCGGGGGCCACGGGATCCACTCTGGATTGCTTCATACACCTGGTGGATATTGTCATGAACCGTTCTTCCTGACCTAAACCCTCCCTGGTCACCGCCCACCACTACCTCCACTACTTTATCCAATCTCCTTGCCAGTGCTTTCGCTATTATCTTTATATCTGTATTAAGCAAGGAGATATGAGCCCAAATCCAAGGGATCCTTATCTTTTTTCCTAATGAGTCTAATATTAGCCTCACACATAGATTTAGGGAGAACCCCCCCCCCCCCCCTCCAGGATTCTTTAATGATACCCAGCAGTTTTGGAAGCAGCAGGGTTGAGTATATTCTATATATCTAGAAAGGAATGCCGTCAGACCCAGGGGATGTATTCCCTTGGATTGATGCCAATGCCTCCTCCAATTCCTGGAGGGAGATTGGGTCATCCAGGGAGTCCCTGACATCCTCTGTCAAACTCGGAATATTAATTCCCCTCAAAAATTCCGCTACCTCCGCCCTATTAATATCGCTGCCCATATAGAGAATGGAGAAAAAAGAGCCAACCATTTGGGCTATTTCTTCTCTATCTGTGGTTATGCTGCCATCCTCCCTCCTCAGAGCCATAATACCACATTCGTCGCCTTGATTTTTAAGTAATCTTGACAGTGTCTTATTTGGTTTCCCTTTCTCAAAGAAATTAAATTGCCCACTGAAGAATAGTTTATTTTGTGCCTTTTTAAGTAGATATTCTTTATATTTCTCTTGAGCTGCCTTCAGTTCTAACAGCTGTTCCCACCACTATCCTCTTCTATCCCTGCTTCTAATGTTGCCACTTTACTATTCAGTACTGATTCTTCCTGTGAGAATTCCTTTTTTTTTTTTTATTGATTCGCCCTATATATAGGCCCCTCAAGTATGCCTTCATAGTATCCCATACCACCTGAGGGTTTGCGGACTTATGATTAATCTCCCAGAATGCCTCTATTTCCTGTCTAAACCAGTCCTGGTCGCCCACTAATTCAATCCAGTGGGGGTTGAGCCGAAAGCCCAACCTTTTCCCACCCATTACCTTACCTCCAATTTCCACCACCACTGGGCAATGGTCCGATAGGGTTTTAGCTTTATACTGCACCCTGCTGGTCCAGGTCATTGCATTCTTATCACACAGGCATAAGTCAATTCGGGAAGCGGTGTTATATGAGGTACTAAAACATGAGTACTGTCTTACTCCTGGGTTTAGTTTCCGCCACCCATCAACCCAATTCATCTCTCCACAGTATCTCGCCAATGCTGTTTCGTTCCCCCCTACATTCCTACCTAATTTGTATCTGTCCATACTAGGGTCTATTACATTGTTCAAATCTCCAACTATCCATAATGCCGAATGTGTCTTACTTTCGCTATAGCTCACGAGGTCCCTCAGAACATCCACTCTAAAAGATGGAGGAATATAAACAAAAGCCAAGATGACTGCCCTATCTTCCCATATTCCATAAAGAAATACATATCGACCATACTTATCTACCTTTGCATTCTTAGTCTCGAATGGTACCCTCCTGTGAACATATACTGATACTCCCATGGAGTAGGAAGAGAGTCTGGAGTGGTATTCTTCTTTGGCCCACTTCCTTGGAAGTATCTGCTCATCTCTTGACCTATGGGTCTCAACTAAACATATGATCGCAGGAAGGCACCTCCGAATATAATCGAAGACTGCACACTTTTTAATTCTATCCGACATACCTCGTATGTTCCAGGCTAATAATTTAAGCATAGATATATTTGCCTAAGAGAAAAAAGAAAAGAGAGAAGAAGAAGAGAGAGAAAAAAAAAAAAAAACCTCTTTTGATCATCTCGTGCCATCCCTCCCTCCTTTCCCTTATCCCCCCCCCCCCCGCACCCCCCCCTCTCCCCATAATGCACCGTACTTCTACTATGCACTCGTATCCTAGTGACACCCCAGAGAACCCCCCAACCCCTCCCCCCCGAGACGTAACATTATTACTCAACTAATACTTCCAACCCCTAATGCCACAGTAGTGCCTTATATTAGATGCCTTATTTATCCATCCAATCTGAGACTTCTTGTGGGGTTCCAAATATTGTTACCTTTCCCTTATGCTCAACCCGGAGTCTCGTTGGAAACAGCAGAGAGAAGGGCACCCCTGCGTTCTTTAGCCGCCTTTTTATCTCCCGAAAGGATGCCCTTTTCCTCTGGGTCTCCCAAGAGAAATCCGGATATAGAAAAATATTCTGTCCATTATACTGTAGGTCCCTCATCTCTCTTGCCCTCCTAAGGATAGTATCCCTGTCCTGGGAGGTATATAACTTAATTAGGATTGTCCTAGGGGGACCCCCCGGAGGGGGAATACGCCTTGGCACCGATGAGCTCGTTCAATCCCAAACATTGGGGTAAGATGCCCTTCCCCTATCCCCTCCTTCAACCACCTACTAAGAAACTGTATGGCAGAGTTCCCCCCCCTCCACCCCCTCAGGAAACCCCACCATCCTTATATTACAACGTCTGGATCTATCCTCAAGGTCTGTGAGCTTATCTTTAACAGATGTCCTCTCCTTTTTCAAGTCATTAACCTCCTCCTCCAAAACCTTAATCCTATTTTCTGTTTTAGGGGCTTCTTCCTCCAGTCTGGAAATCCTATCTCTCATTTTAGTCATATCGTGTCTTATCAGAGATACCTCGGTAGATACCACACCTAATTGTTTATTTATCTCCTCAATTGCACAATTAGTTTTTTCACCCCTCCCAAGATCTCCTCCAACATCTGTGTTCCCATAGGGGGCACAGACTGCCCTTCCTCAGTTTCTTCCACCTCCAAGACCGAGTACCTAGAGCCTGTTTTACTAGGGGAGAGATCCTTCTGGGTTCTAGTTTTTATACCCACAGCTGGAGACTTCCATATTTTATCCAATTTACCCATAGCCCCCTTATCTTTTTGTGGCGAGCTACCCCCTGATCTTCTGGGGTTCACCTTAGGGGCCATTTCACCCACTATTTCTCTTCACTTTATATTTGTGGGGTGTATGTATCACTACGGGGATATCACGGACCAACTTAGCAACTTTATACACCATAGGCCCCTCCCACTCGAGAATTTAAATCCCGTTATTTACAGCATACAAAAGTAAGAATTCACAGTCCCATATGGCTCTGGGGAGCGCTTAAAACCTAGGGTATCACACCCTGATCCAGAAATATCCACCACCAAATATAGCATACTAATATGCAACTACGGAATCATTAGCGTATTCACGCTCCCCCTGGTAGACAGTGCAATCACCCCCCAGAGTCACTGATCTTATTGGGTCCATGGAGGGGTTCAATTTCATGAGAGAGGAATTCTGCTAAGACCAAGTTGTTCAATTTAGTCCATGAGTCCCGGTTTCTCCAAATCGCTAGGAGGAGTGACCAGGCAGAGAGTCAGGCATCCAATATTGTCCATTCCACATGGGGCCAGTGCAAGAGGCTGCTGCTGTTCAGAATATTGCCGGGGTATTAATCAATGGTTTCACCGGCTTCTGCACTGTTAGATATTCATCACATGTAAAGTCTGATCGTTTTACTCAGCTCCACTCTCCATCCACAAGAAAGGGTCTGGGCCAGTCTATTCAAATCCCAGCAAGGAGTAGCGGAGTTCCACACATGCCCCTCAACACCTCCGCGTCTGTCTATTACATTACTTAATTCCTTTAGAACATGGGGGTGAATGCCATCTGGACCTGGTGATTTGTCTATTTTGATTTTTTGTAGGTGGCACTGTACTTCTTCCTGGGTTATACAGGTGACCTGTACTGGGGAGTTTACCTTATCACACTGTATTTCACCTGGCATTTCATTTTCCTTAGTGAATACAGTGGAGAAGAATTTTAGTATATTTGCTTTTTCCTGATCCCCGTTTATAATTTCTTCCTCATCATTTTTTAAAGGGCCAACACTTTCATTTTTGACCTTTTTGCTATTTATATAATTAAAGAACATTTTGGGGTTAGTTATACTCTCTTTGGCAATGAGTCTTTCTGTCTCTATTTTTGCGGCTTTTATCTGTTTTTTACATATTTCACATTTTTCTCTATAGCTTTTTAATGCTTCTTCACTGCTGTCCTGTTTTAGTAACTGAAATGCTTTATTTTAGTCATTTATTGCCCCCTTAACATTTTTATTCATCCATATTGGTTTTCTTTTATTTCTGACCCTTTTATTCCTATAAAGTATATACATCTTACAGTGAAAAGTTAAGATATTTTTAAAAGTCTCCCATTTAGTGTCAGTATTGTTCTTTTTGAGGACAATATCCCATTTTATATTGTTATGGGCTTCTCTGAGTTGATCGAACTTTGCTTTTCGAAAGTTCATTGTTTTTGTGGCCCCTCGAGAGATTCCCTTATTGAAGAACAAGTTATAATGTATTACATTATGATCACTATTTCCTCGGTGTCCATCTACTTGCACATTAATTACTCTGCCAGTTTCAGTACGTTGGTAAATATTAAGTCTAGTAGGGCGCCCCCTCTGGTCAGGCCCTGCACCATTTGGGACAGATAATGGTCTTTAGCTATAGTCAGAAATCTGTTTCCTTTAAAGTCGAAGTCTGCCCAGTTCTCCATGAACCCAAACCCCTCCTTCCTACACCAGCTTCTGAGCCACTTGTTTACCTCCCTAATCTCCCGCTGCCTCTCTGGTGTGGCTCGTGGTACAGGTAATATTTCAGAAAATACTACCTTGGAGGTCCTTGCCTTAAGCTTGCAGCCTAAGTCCCTGAAATCCTTTTTAAGGACACTCCATCTACCTCTTACTTTGTCATTGGTGCCAATATGTACCATGACTGCTGGGTCTTCTCCAGCCCCACCCAGCAACCTGTCAACCCGATCCGCGATGTGCCGAACTCGAGCGCCAGGAAGACAACACACTGTTCGGCTATCCCGGTCTTTGTGACAGATCGCCCTATCTGTCCCCCTAATAATTGAGTCCCCCACTACCAGTACCTGTCTGACCTGCCCTGCTCCCCTCCCTCCCTCCTTACTGGAGCAGACACCCCCCTGGCGGTCAGAGGCAAAGTCCTGCTGCAGTACCGCTAGCTCTGAAATGACATGAGTTTTTTCCTGCAGGTTGTCTCTGGCCGCCGAGGGTGTGTGGTATCTGTGCCCCCGCATATGTGCCCCTGGTGCACTAAGGGCTGACGTTCCGGTTGGTTGGGGTTTTTTCAGGCGTGATGCAGTGGACAGGCCTGCTTTCAGTCCCCCGTTGCAGCTCATGGGGAGCTCGCTCTGTTCCCGGGTGTGGCTGGTTTGGTTGGTTGTTGGTGTGGTGTTTTGGTTTTTCAGTGGTGCTGCAGGGTGGTTTACTACTGGGTGTCTTGGTAGTCAGTGGGTTTCTGCCATGCTTGGGTTTTTTGTTTGCGCTTTTTCCTTTGGTGTTGGTTGTGGGACTTTGGGTGCTTGCTTCGGCAGTTCATGTTCTAGGATTGTAACGGTACTGTGTGGGTTGGCGTGGCCCCTGTGCTTGATTGCGCTATAATTTGGTGATGCTTTTCTTTTTTGGGTGTGATTTGAGTGATCGGGGGCGTTTTGTCGGTCTGACATTTGGGGCGTTGTCACTGTTATTATTTCTTTCTTTCGGCTTTCTTCCTGCGCTCGGCTTGTTGCACCTAGTGCTTCGCTGTTTGGAGATAAGGTTTATTTTGCGGCTGTACTCCCTGGGGTCGGTATTGGGTGTTGACGCTTTGTCCCGTTCTCTGGCAGTGGTTCCGGAGGTTGCTCCCTCGGGTGGAGTCGGAAGGTTTGCTCATGTGGCTGTGGAATGGGAGACCACCTCGGGTTCGGGTCCCGGGGTAGGACTGAGTGATACAGTTGTGGTTAAATTTTCGGCCTGTGGGTCATCGTGGAGATTGGTGTATTTCTTGGTCCGCTTTAGTGGCTCCTGCGACTTGGTCGCACTCACGGTGAGGCGCTTGCGAGTAGTTGGGGTTGGTGTGGAGGCCGGGATGTCTACAGTCAAGGAGGGTCCCGAAGGTTCCAAATGTGTCTGTGGATAGGGGTTTTGTTTTTTGTACCTACAAGGTTCTGCTGTTTGACTTCCTATTTCGTTTTGATAGGCTGTGATAAAATAATTTAACTGCTGTGTCTCCTATCCAAGGAGGTTCGAGATTTGGGCTGTATTCTGCATGTATCCAATTAACATTTTTAGTATGTGACGCTGGGTATCTTCACCTGTTCGTGTGAATCACCTACTACTCAGTGCAAAAAAAAAAAAGGGTGCTTTCCCACTGTGCTGCGATGCAGTGGGGTGAGGTTGCCGCATGGCGGGGGGTGATTTTTCTTTTCTGCTTTGCGGTTGGTGGGATGTTGGTGTATACCTAGGGGCTGGGCCCGTGAGCGGGTGGCCTTGCTGTCGGCGACCGTTTTTTCCTATCAGTTTTTGGGTCGCTTGGTGGCGGCTGTGGGTCGGATTTTTGGTTGTCGCTTTTGCGTCGTTTTTTCTGATCCAAGGTTTTGCTCTGGCTTTTTTCGGGGCTAGGTGGATGGGGCACTTTCTTTCTCCTCGTCTCCTTCCATGACACTTGGGTGTCTGATGTGTTTTTTGGGTGCCTATTTTGTGCGTTTTCAGGTCCGTCGGTCCGAGATTGCTTAGGCGATCTGGGACACACAGCTTGTGCTGCATGAGGGTCCACGAATGACTGTTTTTTCCGGTTGTCGTCCTATTGTTGACTGGACTGCGGTGGGGGCCTCCCCCCCCCCTTTTTCTTTTATGCTCCCCGCCCTCGATTGTCTGTTTTGGGTTTTGGCTTCTCTTTGTAGGAGGGCGTGTTGTGAGTTTGGGATTCGCTCTCTTTTTGTGTCGGTGTCGGCGGAGAGGGCTCAGTTTCCGGAGAGGGTAGCGCAGCGCGTGGGGCGCGGGCGATCTGCATGTTGCGTTGCTATTTTCGCCCAGTTTGATGTTTTCCACATGTGTTTTTGTTTTGCGAGCGGCTTTCCGCAAGGTGGTGCGAGTGCTGCGGCACTCTTCGGTGTATGGGCGAGTCTGAGAAATGAGTTCACACAAGAGTTAGTGAATACAAAAAAAATAAAAAAAATAAAATAAAATGCAAAAACATAGGACCTGGCGGCAGGTACCTCGGATTTCCTGGAGAGGTTATGTGTTGGGCGAATTTCCTGGAGAGGAAATGTGTTGGGCGACTTTCCTGGAGAGGAAATGTGTTGGGTGTGTTCGGGGGGCTGAGTTGGCCCCAGGTGTTGGCTATCCAGTATCTCTTGGGTGGGGGTCGGAGCCCAGTGTAGGGCTAACTGGTCTCCTCCGTGGCGGTAAGAAGACGGTGAAAGCGGGGTCAACCCGGGGTAGACCTCCACACAGGACAGTGTGGCAGCACCTCTCGGGTTGGCAAGAAGCCAATCGGTGTCTTTGTTACAGTTAAATTGTTATTTATATAAGTAATTTTATAAATAAAGCTTTGGCCGATCCCCA
The DNA here is from genome assembly GCF_029499605.1 of Hyla sarda. Classification (NCBI taxonomy): domain Eukaryota; kingdom Metazoa; phylum Chordata; class Amphibia; order Anura; family Hylidae; genus Hyla; species Hyla sarda. The sequence continues at coordinate 123,156 of NW_026607600.1, forward strand.
CCCACGGAAAAGTTGAATTGTTGTTGTGTCAGTTATTATTTAATTAATTATTGTAGTAAGGGGGAGGGGTAGTTATAGCCTGCTCGGAGCTAATTGGGTCTCAACAGTCTGGAGGGGCAAGCTGTGCATAACTAGCTTGCCCCCTGACTGGTGAGCAGTTAAGGGGTTAAGAAATATACAGGCAATGTTTTTTAGCCCCCTCCCCCGCCTGTAAAAACCTGTTGCTAACTATAGTGGTATGTCCCATGGGTGGGGGGGAAGGAGTGCACCAATCAGGGGTCTAATAGTTTCCCGGGCTTTCAGGGGCCCTCCCCTGGGTATTTATAGCTGTGGTGCCTCCCTTCCCCCCTCAATCTGCCCAGGACCCGGAGTTTTGCCCTCCCTCCCTCCCTTTTTGTATCTCTGTTTATTGTAAGTCACAGCTTGGCGGTAAGAAGACGGTGAAAGCGGGGTCAACCCGGGGTAGACCTCCACACAGGACAGTGTGGCAGCACCTCTCGGGTTGGCAAGAAGCCAATCGGTGTCTTTGTTACAGTTAAATTGTTATTTATATAAGTAATTTTATAAATAAAGCTGTGGCCGATCCCCACCCACGGAAAAGTTGAATTGTTGTTGTGTCAGTTATTATTTAATTAATTATTGTAGTAAGGGGGAGGGGTAGTTATAGCCTGCTCGGAGCTAATTGGGTCTCAACAGTCTTGCAAACTTCAGCTCCTCTCTGTGGCCTCTTAGTTGTTTGCCGAGCTGTTCATACTGAGCCATCTTGGCCTGGATTTTGGACCCAAAGCTGGCCAGGGATTCTCTGGGCCCCTTTACCCCCCATTGCTGGGGTTCTGAGGAAACAGATGCAGACTTTCCACTCCGCTGCCTGGATGAGCTTCTGCTGGAAGCTTTGCAGCTCCCAGCTGAGGTCGGGGGAGGGGGCCCCACATGGCTGTGGACCCTGGTGGATCTCCTCACCCCATCCTGACTACTGGCTGTTGCATTTTCCTTTGCACACCCCGCCAGCCGAGAACGGGGGGGGGTGCAAGATGAAGCCCCAGCTTCCCGGGGCTCCATAGCAGGAAAACCTACCCAGGTGTCTGCCACACACCTGGGGAGGGGTGGAAGAAAATCACTGCTTCTCTGGGAAACTCTGGAGCTCAGCAGAACACACCTTCTCTCCAGAGCTGTACTCACTATTCTGCTGGTGAGGTCACTGTGTACATACATTACATTACTTATCCTGTATTGATCCTGAGTTATATCCTGTATTATGCACCAGAGCTGTACTCACTATTCTGCTGGTGAGGTCACTGTGTACATACATTACATTACTGATCCTGTACTGATCCCGAGTGTGTGTGGGATGGGGGTGGGGGAGCGGGGGGCCCCCAAAAAAAATTGCTTGCCCAGGGTCCAATCAAAATTAAAGATAGCCCTGTCCATTATACATACACTGTACAGCAATCATACATCCATTATACATACACTGTGTCTGTGACTGTACAACAATCATACATCCAATCCATTATTAATGGATTGGAGGTATGCTTGCTGTACAGTCACAGTGTATGTATAATGGAGGTATGATTGCTGTACAGTGTATGTATAATGGAGGTATGCTTGCTGTACAGTGTATGTATAATGGAGGTATGCTTGCTGTACAGTGTATGTATAATGGAGGTATGCTTGCTGTATAGTGTATGTATAATGGATGTATGATTGCTGTACAGTCAGTGTATGTATAATGGAGGTATGCTTGCTGTTCAGTCACAGTGTATGTATAATGGATGTATGATTGCTGTACAGTCACAGTGTATGTATAATGGATGTATGATTGCTGTACAGTTTATGTATAATGGAGGTATGCTTGCTGTACAGTGTATGTATAATGGATGTATGATTGCTGTACAGTCACAGTGTATGTATAATGGAGGTATGCTTGCTGTACAGTGTATGTATAATGGAGGTATGCTTGCTGTACAGTGTATGTATAATGGAGGTATGATTGCTGTACAGTGTATGTATAATGGAGGTATGATTGCTGTACAGTGTATGTATAATGGAGGTATGATTGCTGTACAGTGTATGTATAATGGAGGTATGCTTGCTGTACAGTGTATGTATAATGGATGTATGATTGCTGTACAGTGTATGTATAATGGATGTATGATTGCTGTACAGTCACAGGGTATGTATAATGGAGGTATGCTTGCTGTACAGTGTATGTATAATGGATGTATGATTGCTGTACAGTCACAGTGTATGTATAATGGAGGTACGCTTGCTGTACAGTGTATGTATAATGGATGTTTGATTGCTATACAGTCACAGTGTATGTATAATGGATGTATGATTGCTGTACAGTCAGTGTATGTATAATGGATGTATGATTGCTGTACAGTGTATGTATAATGGATGTATGATTGCTGTACAGTCACAGTGTATGTATAATGGATGTATGATTGCTGTACAGTGTATGTATAATGGATGTATGATTGCTGTACAGTGTATGTATAATGAATGTATGATTGCTGTACAGTGTATGTATAATGGATGTATGATTGCTGTACAGACACAGTGTATGTATAATGGATGTATGATTGCTGTACAGTGTATGTATAATGAATGTATGATTGCTGTACAGTGTATGTATAATGGATGTATGATTGCTGTACAGTCACTGTGTATGTATAATGAATGTATGCTTGCTGTACAGTGTATGTATAATGGATGTATGATTGCTGTACAGTGTATGTATAATGGATGTATGATTGCTGTACAGTGTATGTATAATGGATGTATCATTGCTGTACAGTGTATGTATAATGGATGTATGATTGCTGTACAGTGTATGTATAATGGAGGTATGCTTGCTGTACAGTGTATGTATAATGGAGGTATGATTGTTGTACAGTGTATGTATAATGGATGTATGATTGCTGTACAGTGTATGTATAATGGATGTATGATTGCTGTACAGTGTATGTATAATGGATGTATGATTGCTGTACAGTGTATGTATAATGGATGTATGATTGCTGTACAGTGTATGTATAATGAATGTATGATTGCTGTACAGTGTATGTATAATGGATGTATTATTGCTGTACAGTGTATGTATAATGAATGTATGATTGCTGTACAGTGTATGTATAATGGAGGTATGCTTGCTGTACAGTGTATGTATAATGGATGTATGATTGCTGTACAGTGTATGTATAATGGATGTATGATTGCTGTACAGTGTATGTATAATGGATGTATGATTGCTGTACAGTGTATGTATAATGAATGTATGATTGCTGTACAGTGTATGTATAATGGATGTATGCTTGCTGTACAGTGTATGTATAATGGATGTATGATTGCTGTACAGTGTATGTATAATGGAGGTATGCTTGCTGTACAGTGTATGTATAATGGATGTATGATTGCTGTACAGTGTATGTACAATGGATGTATGATTGCTGTACAGTGTATGTATAATGGAGGTATGATTGCTGTACAGTGTATGTATAATGAATGTATGATTGCTGTACAGTGTATGAATAAAGGAGGTATGATTGCTGTACAGTGTATGTATAATGGAGGTATGATTGCTGTACAGTGTATGTATAATGAATGTATGATTGCTGTACAGTGTATGTATAATGGAGGTATGATTGCTGTACAGTGTATGTATAATGGATGTATGATTGCTGTACAGTATATGTATAATGAATGTATGATTGCTGTACAGTGTATGTATAATGGATGTATGATTGCTGTACAGTGCATGTATAATGAATGTATGATTGCTGTACAGTGTATGTATAATGGAGGTATGCTTGCTGTACAGTGTATGTATAATGGATGTATGATTGCTGTACAGTGTATGTATAATGGATGTATGATTGCTGTACAGTGTATGTATAATGGATGTATGATTGCTGTACAGTGTATGTATAATGAATGTATGATTGCTTTACAGTGTATGTATAATGGAGGTATGCTTGCTGTACAGTGTATGTATAATGGATGTATGATTGCTGTACAGTGTATGTATAATGGATGTATGATTGCTGTACAGTGTATGTATAATGGATGTATGATTGCTGTACAGTGTATGTATAATGAATGTATGATTGCTGTACAGTGTATGTATAATGGAGGTATGATTGCTGTACAGTGTATGTATAATGAATATATGATTGCTGTACAGTGTATGTATAATGGATGTATGATTGCTGTACAGTGTATGTATAATGGAGGTATGCTTGCTGTACAGTGTATGTATAATGGATGTATGATTGCTGTACAGTGTATGTATAATGGAGGTATGCTTGCTGTACAGTGTATGTATAATGGAGGTATGCTTGCTGTACAGTGTATGTATAATGGATGTATGATTTCTGTACAGTGTATGTATAATGGAGGTATGATTGCTGTACAGTGTATGTATAATGGAGGTATGCTTGCTGTACAGTGTATGTATAATGGATGTATGATTGCTGTACAGTGTATGTATAATGGATGTATGATTGCTGTACAGTGTATGTATAATGGATGTATGATTGCTGTACAGTGTATGTATAATGAATGTATGATTGCTGTACAGTGTATGTATAATGGAGGTATGCTTGCTGTACAGTGTATGTATAATGGATGTATGATTGCTGTACAGTGTATGTATAATGGAGGTATGCTTGCTGTACAGTGTATGTATAATGGATGTATGATTGCTGTACAGTGTATGTACAATGGATGTATGATTGCTGTACAGTGTATGTATAATGGAGGTATGATTGCTGTACAGTGTATGTATAATGAATGTATGATTGCTGTACAGTGTATGAATAAAGGAGGTATGATTGCTGTACAGTGTATGTATAATGGAGGTATGATTGCTGTACAGTGTATGTCTAATGAATGTATGATTGCTGTACAGTGTATGTATAATGGAGGTATGATTGCTGTACAGTGTATGTATAATGGATGTATGATTGCTGTACAGTATATGTATAATGAATGTATGATTGCTGTACAGTGTATGTATAATGGATGTATGATTGCTGTACAGTGCATGTATAATGAATGTATGATTGCTGTACAGTGTATGTATAATGGAGGTATGCTTGCTGTACAGTGTATGTATAATGGATGTATGATTGCTGTACAGTGTATGTATAATGGATGTATGATTGCTGTACAGTGTATGTATAATGGATGTATGATTGCTGTACAGTGTATGTATAATGAATGTATGATTGCTTTACATTGTATGTATAATGGAGGTATGCTTGCTGTACAGTGTATGTATAATGGATGTATGATTGCTGTACAGTGTATGTATAATGGATGTATGATTGCTGTACAGTGTATGTATAATGGATGTATGATTGCTGTACAGTGTATGTATAATGGAGGTATGATTGCTGTACAGTGTATGTATAATGAATATATGATTGCTGTACAGTGTATGTATAATGGATGTATGATTGCTGTACAGTGTATGTATAATGGAGGTATGCTTGCTGTACAGTGTATGTATAATGGATGTATGATTGCTGTACAGTGTATGTATAATGGAGGTATGCTTGCTGTACAGTGTATGTATAATGGAGGTATGCTTGCTGTACAGTGTATGTATAATGGATGTATGATTTCTGTACAGTGTATGTATAATGGAGGTATGATTGCTGTACAGTGTATGTATAATGGAGGTATGCTTGCTGTACAGTGTATGTATAATGGATGTATGATTGCTGTACAGTGTATGTATACTGAATGTATGATTGCTGTACAGTGTATGTATAATGGAGGTATGCTTGCTGTACAGTGTATTTATAATGGATGTATGATTGCTGTTCAGTGTATGTATAATGAATGTATGATTGCTGTACAGTGTATGTATAATGGATGTATGATTGCTGTACAGTGTATGTATAATGGATGTATGATTGCTGTACAGTGTATGTATTATGTAGGTATGATTGCTGTACAGTGTATGTATAATGAATGTATGATTTCTGTACAGTGTATGTATAATGGAGGTATGATTGCTGTACAGTGTATGTATAATGGAGGTATGATTGCTGTACAGTGTATGTATAATGAATATATGATTGCTGTACAGTGTATGTATAATGGAGGTATGATTGCTGTACTGGGAGCAAACGGAGCGGGGGAACCCCTGGCGTAGTGGCGTCTTGACGGGGGTTTTAGTGGCCCTCCCAGATGTTAGTAAGGGTTAATGGGGTTAGAGGTATATTTCAAGAGAATGGGGGTTAAAGGGTTAAATGGCTGCTGCTCCTTTAAGGGACAGTAGCACGTGGCTCGAGAGTGGGGTGAAAGAGAGGTCATCTGGAGGGGAGGGGGAGGAGTGTATATAGGGGGGTGCCCCAGGGGGGGAGGGTACTCACCAGTCGGCGTGTAGAAGCGAGAAGAAGGTGCCATGTCGTCCCTGGATGATCTTTTCACCCACCTCCGGGCTGCTGCAGCGTCTCATGGGAATGCTTGGGTGCAGGAACAGTTGCGGGGGGTCCTGGGGATCGGGAGTGGGGTGCAGGCTGGCCCCCTCCCTGGCTTGCGGCGCGGGTCCCGTAGATCCAGGGCTCCAGAGCGTCTGAGTCCTGAGCCCACTCCCCGTAGCAGGCGGCGGTGCCTGAGCCCTGTGCGGTCTTCCCTGGAGATGGCAGGTACAGTGTGTGGGGGCACTTCCAGTGCCGCTTCCCGGGGGACAGTGTCAGGGCGTAGGGCAGAGGATGCAGGAGGGGGGGCAGCTGCTGGTCCCTCCGCTCCTTCCCCACTGTGCGGCCCGGGTGGTGGTGCGGCCGTCCCTGAGGTGGGGGTGTCAGGCCGGAGATCGTTGAGGAAGGGCACCAGGAGTGAACGGGGGACGGCCGGAGCTGCCGGTCCCCCTGTGATGGCGGCTGCGGTCTCTTCATCTGCCCGACGTGAGGCCCGGCAGAGTGGAGGAGGGGAGGCAGGGCCGGCCCTGTCCAGTGCAGGGTCGGGCTCTAGGCAGCGTTCTGGGGCCAGGTCTGCAGAGGAGAGGAGGCCCGGAGGCAGCAGGGACACGGCTGGCTCACCTTCTCTGAGTGCAGCCCAGCAGCGTACAGCACAGCAGCAGAGCTCCGGGAGTGCAGGGGAGGCCAGAGCTCGGAGATCTTCTGTCAGCGTCTCTCTGCCTGTGAGGGAAGATGGGCTGGCTGGAGGTCGGCAGGATCCAGAGTGCTACAGTGAGAGGGCGCCACCTGGTGGTAGGAGTCGGCATGGCAGGTCTGGAACTGCAGTTGGGGAATATTCTCCTTCTGATTCTTCCCTTTCTGATTGTGCTGCAGATGCTGAAGAGGAGCTGGCGAATCCGGAAAGGAGGGCGGCCAGTGAGGCGGTCATTCGTCAGCGGGAGCCTGGAGCGGATTTGGCGGGACCTTCAACAGCGCTGGATGACAGGAGTGCGGCCGGCGGTTCCAGGGAGCGGACGCCCAGGCCTGCGGCTGCTGGGGCATCGGCTTCGGGTCAGCCTGGTGAGTCCTCTGGGGATTTGGGGTTGGGGCCTGTTCCTTTGAATGTGACGGGGGATGGGGGGTTGCGGGTTTTGCTTTCACAGTTAATGAGTGTTTTGTCTGGGCGTCCTGGGGGTACGGCTGTGGGGGCGTCCCCAGTTCCTGTGTGGGTTGCTCCGGCGGCGGGAGTACAGGTTGAGGCGCCGGCGGGGGGCGGGTCGGTGGTGGCATCGGCCGTGGGTGGAGGTGCTGCGGGAGCTGCAGCGGTCGCTAAGGCAGCGGCGGAGGATGTCCGTATGGCGGACTCCGCGAAAGGGGAAGTGTATGTCTGTTTTGAGGGGCCCCTGGGGGCTCACTTGAAACCGGAAGTGAAGGAGAAGATCTGGAAGGACGAATATGTCGAGATCTTCTCCTTGCTTCCGTTGGAAAAATTTAATTTAGATAGGAAGAAGCCGGAGGAGAGTAAGAAGGAGGAGGAGGAGAAACGGCGGTATCGGCTGATACCTCGCACGTTTACTAATTGGATGCAGGCCTTTTCTATCCTGGCGAGTGTTATTGGGGAGAAGGCACCAGAACATTGTTCGGCGCTTTTTTGTTATTTTGATTCTATTGGTGAGGCATACCGGGTGTATGGGGGAGTGGCGTGGCTGCGTTATGACGAGCATTTTCGTCAGCGCAAGGCGGTCCGGGCTTCCTTGAGGTGGGATCATAAGGACATAAGTTTATGGATGCGACTTATGGCCGCTCCTCGTGGGGGGTCTCAGCCCTTTCAGGGGGCGGCCGGCGGTTTCTCAGCGGCCGGACAGTCGGCCGGTTCGCGTCGGGGCTGCTGTTGGCAGTATAATGAAGGGCATTGCCGCTTCCTCTCAGATTGTAAATTTAAGCATGAATGTTCGGGGTGTGGGGGGGGCTCACAGTTTCTCCCGATGTTTTAAGCGTGGGAAAGGAAAGGGAGCTGAGGCTTCAGCGTCCCGGGGCGACTCCAGTGAGGGTGAACGTGATGCGGCCGTTTTTAAGACAGTACCCAAATAGGTCGGCGGCGGTTTTGTTGGAGGAGGGTTTTAGTTTGGGTTTTGTGATTCCCAGTTCGGCAGTTGCGCAGGGGGTTGGGGGGCGCAATTTGGTTTCGGCTTATGGTCATCCTCAGGTGGTCACGGCTAAGCTGCAAAGTGAGGTGGCGTTGGGCAGGATGGCGGGTCCTTTTCCGGACCCGCAATTGGCAGATTTGGTGGTTTCACCGCTAGGCCTGGTTCCTAAAAAGGAGCCGGGCAAGTTCAGATTGATACATCATTTGTCTTACCCGGCTGGGGCTTCGGTTAATGATGGGATTGAGGAGGGTGTGTGTGCGGTGACATATACCTCTTTTGATGCAGCGGTGCGGTGGGTTCGGAAGTTTGGACAAGGGGCATTATTGGCCAAGACGGATGTGGAATCGGCGTTCCGTTTGTTGCCGGTCCATCCGGGTAGTTTTCATTTATTAGGAATTTGTTGGGAGGGTCAGTATTATGTTGATTGTTGTTTACCAATGGGCTGTTCGATTTCATGTGCGTATTTTGAGGCTTTTAGTTGTTTTTTGGAATGGGTGGTGTGCCAGGAGGCCGGCTGGTCCTCTGTGCTGCATTACCTTGACGACTTTCTTTTTTTGGGGCCCAGGGGCTCTCGGATTTGTTCGGTGTTGTTGCATACTATGGAGGCGGTAGCGCAGCGTTTTGGGGTCCCGTTAGCTCCTGATAAGACGGAGGGACCGTCCACGGTGGTGAAGTTTTTGGGTATAGTGATTGATTCGGATCGTATGGAGTGTCGCTTGCCGGAGGATAAGTTGGCGGATTTGAGGCAGTGTGTGCAGCAGTGTCGGCGTTGTAAGAGGGCACCTTTGAAGGAGGTCCAGTCGTTGTTGGGGAAATTGAATTTTGCCTGTAGGATTTTACCTATGGGTAGGGTTTTTTGTAGACGTTTGTCCTTGGCCACGGCGGGGGTGACGGTTCCGCATCACTATGTTAGGTTGTCTGGGGAGGTGCGTACAGACTTGGAAGTGTGGGATTCCTTTTTGTCGGTTTACAACGGCAGGTCCATGTGGATGGCGGAGGTGGTTGATGATGCTGAGTTGGAATTGTTTACCGATGCAGCGGGTTCGGTAGGTTATGGGGCATTTTTTCAGGGGGAGTGGAGTGCGGCGGGGTGGCCGGATTCTTGGCGTGCGGCGGGTTTGGTGGCTAATCTAGTTGTGTTGGAGCTGTTTCCTATTGTGGTGGCAACGGAAATTTGGGGGGATCGGCTGAGGGATAGGAGGGTCCGTTTTCGTTGTGACAATATGGGGGTGGTCCATGCGATTAATAATCAGACTTCTAGTTCTCCGCCGGTTTTGCGCTTGCTTCGTCATTTGGTTCTGCGGGGATTGTTGTTGAATGCGCAGTTTGTTGCTGTACATGTTCCAGGTGTTGTCAACTCTGTCGCTGATTCTCTTTCTCGTTCACAGTGGGACAGGTTTCGCGTGCTGGCACCGGAGGCGGAGCGGTGCGGGATCCCTTGCCCCGATTGGCTGTGGAGCGTGGTTTGGGAGCGGCGGCGCAGTTGATTCAGAGGTCACTGAGTGCTCGCACTTGGTCTGCGTATTCGAAGGTTTGGGGTGAATGGGAGGTGTTACTGGAGAGGGTGGGTGTGTGTGCTGGTACTGAGGACTGGGTGACTGTGGTGCTGTATTTTGTGGGGATGCAGTTTGAGTCGGGGGTGTCTGTTTCGGGTGTGTCACGCCGTATGTCAGCTCTGGCGTTTTGGTTTTTGGTGCGGGGCCTGGGGGATGCCACTAAGCATTTTTTAGTGCGTCGCGCCCTTATGGGATACCGTAGGGGGGGTACGCAGCCGGATAGGCGTCGCCCGGTTTCTTTTGATTTGTTGGGTTTCCTGGTGGAACGGGTGGAGTGTGAATGCACGGATGCTTACGAGGTGCTGTTGTTTCGGGTGGCGTTTGTGTTGGCCTTTTTTGGGGCCTTTCGAATTTCGGAACTGGTGGCTCAGAGTAGATCGGTGGTTGGGGGTTTGTTGTATGGGGATGTGATTTTGCAGGCGGAGGGGGTGAGTTGTTTTTTACGCAGGTCCAAAACTGATCTGAGAGGTCGGGGTTGTTGGGTGGTTCTAGGTGATTTGCCAGGGTCCTTGGTGTGCCCGGTGCGATGCGTGCGGGCGTTTCTGTCAGTGAGGCCGGATGGTATGGGATCTTTTTTAGTGCATAGGGATGGGTCATCTCTCTCGCGCTTTCAATTTGTGTCTGTTTTCCGTAGATGTTTGAAGGCACGGGGGCTAGATCCTGGGGATTACAGTTCTCATTCATTTAGAATAGGGGCCGCCACTGAGGCGGCCCGGTGGGGGATGGGTGAGGAAGTGATTCGGCGGATTGGGCGATGGGAGTCTGCTCGTTTTCGTCTGTATGTTCGTCCCCATCTGTTATGATTATGTTACGTGGGTTATTTTGCTTGCTATGTTTTCTTGTTTGTGTTTTTCAGGTCGTGATCCGTGCTTGGTGTGGATTTTTGGTCACTCCTATGTTCGGAGGGGGGCGATCCGGGCTGCGGTGAGACGGGACGGGAGGCAGCTGGGTTTTTCGAGGGACCTGGCGGTGTTGCGGTGGATTGGAATTGGTGGCATGCTGTGGTGCGGGGTGCTCCCTGAGGTACAGTTCAACGCTTCTTTGGACCGCCACCCGGACATCTTGGTGGTGCATGCTGGGGGCAATGATTTGGGCCTTCGATCGTCACGGGAGTTAATTAGAGACATTAAGCTTGACATTCTGAGGCTAAAATCTACCTTTCCAGGTTTGTTGTTCGTTTGGTCTGACATGGTGGCTCGGCGGGTGTGGCGGCACGCCAGGTCGGTGGATCGCTTGAATAAGGCTCGGGTCAAGCTCAACAAAGAGGTGGGTCGTTTTGTTCGTAGGAATGGGGGGATAGTGGTGAGGCACACTGATCTGGAGGGGGAGCCTTGGGAATTCTTGGATCCTGATGGTATTCATTTAAATGACATTGGAATGGACTTGTGGGCGTTGGCCTTGCAAGGGGGTATTGAGCTGGCGTTGCGTGTGTGGCGGGATGAAGGTCAGTGAGGTGTCACTGTCTTTCATCTGTGGCATGTGAAAGGGTCCCGGGGGAGTTAGTAGTTTGAAAGATAAATGTTTGAGATGGTTCAATTGGGCCTCCTGGTGGTGGTTCTGGGCCTCAGGAGTTCGAGGGATTGTGCGGAAGGTTACCGGGGTGCCTCTGGTCCAGGGGCTCGCGGCCAGGGGTAAGAAGCGTGTTGCACAAATCCGGTTGGGGGAGGGGAGTGCCCTCCAGTTTGGTTATGTTTATATGTAAATATTCAAATGTTATTTATTGGTTTGTTAAATAAATGGGCCACATGGCCCAATTTTCCCACAGCAGGTGTCAGTGTCTTTTCTATTGGGAGAAGGGGTTGTTACGTGGTTAAGAGTGGGTTAGAGAGGAAGGGATGTATCTAAAATCCCATCCAGTCATGGGAGCAAACGGAGCGGGGGAACCCCTGGCGTAGTGGCGTCTTGACGGGGGTTTTAGTGGCCCTCACAGATGTTAGTAAGGGTTAATGGGGTTAGAGGTATATTTCAAGAGAATGGGGGTTAAAGGGTTAAATGGCTGCTGCTCCTTTAAGGGACAGTAGCAGGTGGCTCGAGAGTGGGGTGAAAGAGAGGTCATCTGGAGGGGAGGGGGAGGAGTGTATATAGGGGGGTGCCCCAGGGGGGGAGGGTACTCACCAGTCGGTGTGTAGAAGCGAGAAGAAGATCCCGCCCGCCCTTTTTTTAAACGCTTGGTGGGTGGGATTCTGATAAGGGGGAGGCATGTGAAAGGGTCCCGGGGGAGTTAGTAGTTTGAAAGATAAATGTTTGAGATGGTTCTGGGCCTCAGGAGTTCAAGGGATTGTGCGGAAGGTTACCGGGGTGCCCCTGGGCCAGGGGCTCGCGGCCAGGGGCTTGCGGCCAGGGGTAAGAAGCGTGTTGCACAAATCCGGTTGGGGGAGGGGAGTGCCCTCCAGTTTGGTTATGTTTATATGTAAATATTCAAATGTTATTTATTGGTTTGTTAAATAAATGGGCCACACGGCCCAATTTTCCCACAGCAGGTGTCAGTGTCTTTTCTAAAGGGAGAAGGGGTTGTTACGTGGTTAAGAGTGGGTTAGAGAGGAAGGGATGTATCTAAAATCCCATCCAGTCAAGTGTATGTATAATGGATATATGATTGCTGTACAGTCACAGTGTATGTATAATGAATGTATGCTTGCTGTACAGTGTATGTATAATGGATGTATGATTGCTGTACAGTGTATGTGTAATGAATGTATGATTGCTGTACAGTGTATGTATAATGGAGGTATGCTTGCTGTACAGTGTATGTATAATGGATGTATGATTGCTGTACAGTGTATGTATAATGAATGTATGATTGCTGTACAGTGTATGTATAATGGATGTATGATTGCTGTACAGTGTATGTATAATGAATGTATGATTGCTGTACAGTGTATGTATACTGAATGTATGATTGCTGTACAGTGTATGTATAATGGAGGTATGCTTGCTGTACAGTGTATGTATAATGGATGTATGATTGCTGTACAGTGTATGTATAATGAATGTATGATTGCTGTACAGTGTATGTATAATGGAGGTATGATTGCTGTACAGTGTATGTATAATGGATGTATGATTGCTGTACAGTGTATGTATAATGGATGTATGATTGCTGTACAGTGTATGTATAATGGAGGTATGATTGCTGTACAGTGTATGTATAATGAATGTATGATTGCTGTACAGTGTATGAATAAAGGAGGTATGATTGCTGTACAGTGTATGTATAATGGAGGTATGATTGCTGTACAGTGTATGTATAATGAATGTATGATTGCTGTACAGTGTATGTGTAATGAATGTATGATTGCTGTACAGTGTATGTATAATGGAGGTATGCTTGCTGTACAGTGTATGTATAATGGATGTATGATTGCTGTACAGTGTATGTATAATGAATGTATGATTGCTGTACAGTGTATGTATAATGGATGTATGATTGCTGTACAGTGTATGTATAATGAATGTATGATTGCTGTACAGTGTATGTATACTGAATGTATGATTGCTGTACAGTGTATGTATAATGGAGGTATGCTTGCTGTACAGTGTATGTATAATGGATGTATGATTGCTGTACAGTGTATGTATAATGAATGTATGATTGCTGTACAGTGTATGTATAATGGAGGTATGATTGCTGTACAGTGTATGTATAATGGATGTATGATTGCTGTACAGTGTATGTATAATGGATGTATGATTGCTGTACAGTGTATGTATAATGGAGGTATGATTGCTGTACAGTGTATGTATAATGAATGTATGATTGCTGTACAGTGTATGAATAAAGGAGGTATGATTGCTGTACAGTGTATGTATAATGGAGGTATGATTGCTGTACAGTGTATGTATAATGAATGTATGATTGCTGTACAGTGTATGTATAATGGAGGTATGATTGCTGTACAGTGTATGTATAATGGATGTATGATTGCTGTACAGTGTATGTATAATGAATGTATGATTGCTGTACAGTGTATGTATAATGGAGGTATGATTGCTGTACAGTGTATGTATAATGAATGTATGATTGCTGTACAGTGTATGTATAATGGAGATATGCTTGCTGTACAGTGTATGTATAATGGATGTATGATTGCTGTACAGTGTATGTATACTGAATGTATGCTTGCTGTACAGTGTATGTATAATGGATGTATAATTGCTGTACAGTGTATGTATAATGGATGTATGATTGCTGTACATTGTATGTATACTGAATGTATGATTGCTGTACAGTGTATGTATAATGGAGGTATGATTGCTGTACAGTGTATGTATACTGAATGTATGATTGCTGTACAGTGTATGTATAATGGATGTATGATTGCTGTACAGTGTATGTATAATGGATGTATGATTGCTGTACAGTGTATGTATAATGGAGGTATGATTGCTGTACAGTGTATGTATACTGAATGTATGATTGCTGTACAGTGTATGTATAATGGAGGTATGATTGCTGTACAGTGTATGTATAATGGAGGTATGATTGCTGTACAGTGTATGTATAATGGAGGTATGATTGCTGTACAGTGTATGTATAATGGATGTATGATTGCTGTACAGTGTATGTATAATGGAGGTATGATTGCTGTACAGTGTATGTATAATGGAGCCTCCAATCTAAAAAAAAAGCTTCCAATCCCCAAAAAAGTTTTAATAAAGTTTTTCATTTTGTTTGTATTGATATTTATATGAGTGTAGGTCTGTTTATGTATGTGTGCATGCAAGCAAGAGGGGCTGAAACGTCGCACTGTTTGACATGTGGAATAAATAGTTATTTTTTGGATATTTGGAGTGCCGCACCATTTTTGAAGTTATCAATTGGCTGTGATCGAGCCTGAGGAGCTGGCACCCACCTACTGTGGTAAAGTAGTGCTGCATTTTTTTCGACATTTATATATATATATATATATATATATATATATATATATATAGGTATATAAACACACACGCGTGTGCTTTTGGGTGCACACTCCTCTACACCCCTCTGTCACCCATGTACACTCCTCTACACCCCTCTGTCACCCATGTACACTCCTCTACACCCCTCTGTCACCCATGTACACTCCTCTACACCCCTCTGTCACCCATGTACACTCCTCTCTACCCCTCTGTCACCCATGTACACTCCTCTACACCCATCTATCACCCATGTTCACTCCTCTACACCCCTCTGTCACCCATATGCACTCCTCTCTACCCCTCTGTCACCCATGTACACTCCTCTACACCCAACTATCACCCATGTACACTCCTCTACACCCCTCTGTCACCCATGTACACTCCTCTACACCCATCTATCACCCATGTACACTCCTCAACACCCCTCTGTCACTCATATACACTCCTCTCTACCCCTCTGTCACCCATGTACACTCCTCTACACCCCTGTCACCCATGTACGCTCCTATACACCCCTTTGTACATTCCTCTACACCCCTTTCACCCATGTATGCTCCTCTACACCCCTGTCACCCATGTACACTCCTCTACACCCCTGTCACCCATGTACACTCTTCTGCACCCCTCTGTCACCCATGTACACTCCTCTATACCCCTCTGTCACTCATGTACACTCCTCTACACCCCTCTGTCACCCATGTACACCCATCTGTCACCCATGTACACTCCTCTACACCCCTCTTTCACCCATGTACACTCCTCTACACCCTTCTGTCACCCATGTACACCCATCTGTCACCCATGTACACTCCTCTACACCCATCTGTCACCCATGTACACCCATCTGTCACCCATGTACACTCCTCTACACCCCTCTGTCACCCATGTGCACCCATCTGTCACCAATGTACACTCCTCTATACCCCTCTGTCACTCATGTACACTCCTCTATACCCCTCTGTCACCCATGTACACTCCTCTACACCCCTCTGTCACCCATGTACACCCATCTGTCACCCATGTACACTCCTCTACACCCCTCTGTCACCCATGTACACCCATCTGTCACCCATGTACACTCCTCTACACCCCTCTGTCACCCATGTACACCCATCTGTCACTCATGTACACTCCTCTAAACCCCTCTGTACTCTCCTCTACACCCCTGTCACCCATGTATGCTCCTCTACACCCCTGTCACCCATGTATGCTCCTCTACACCCCTGTCACCCATGTATGCTCCTCTACACTCCTTTCACCCATGTATGCTCCTCTACACTCCTGTCACCCATGTATGCTCCTCTACACCCCTGTCACCCATGTATGCTCCTCTACACCCCTGTCACCCATGTATGCTCCTCTACACCCCTGTCACCCATGTATGCTCCTCTACACACCTGTCACCCATGTATGCTCCTCTACACCCCTGTCACCCATGTATGCTCCTCTACACCCCTCTGTCACCCATGTATGCTCCTCTACACCCCTGTCACCCATGTATGCTCCTCTACACCCCTGTCACCCATGTATGCTCCTCTACACCCCTGTCACCCATGTACGCTCCTCTACACCACTGTCACCCATGTACGCTTCTCTACACCCCTCTCTACACCCCTCTGTACACTCCTCTACACCCCTCTAAACCCCTCTGTCACCCATGTCCACCCCTCTACACCCCTCTGTCACCCATGTCCACCGCTCTACACCCCTCTGTCACCCATGTCCACCCATCTGTCACCCATGTCCACTCTTCTACACCCCTCTGTCACCCATGTAAAAAAAAGAAAGAAAAAAAAGTTTGGCGCCTAATAGGTTTGTTTTGCAGGTTTAACGGTGAAGAATTGTGGGTGGAAGAAATCGTGATGATGGCCCAGACCAGATGGAGAAGAGAAGGCAACGATGCAAATTAGAGAAGACGTCATTGGTGAGTTGCTGTATAAAGCAGCACTTTAAACTACATACTCACTGATAAATAGATATAGTGCATTGCGTTTTTTACCGTTTTATCCTTTTTTTTTTCCTTGCTCGTCAACCTCGGTAGCGGTGCCCCGTGGAAATTTTTTTCCCAAGGTGTGCCCCGACCCGAAAAAGGTTGGGAAACACTGGTATATACATACATTCATAGATATATGGGATACAATACAGGAATATGGGTGCACTACTGTGGTAGATGTAAACAATACATTGGCTATCCCTCAACACTGATGTTAAAATTGAGACATTCGCCAGTGTATCCTTATATGAAGGACACACCAGAGCCCGCACACCAACGCCAAGGTTTCTCAAATTGGTGCGAGACCTAACGCTAATCCTACCTGTGCTTGATAAGCAAAACAGGGGCCAGTGGGCAATTACGGCAGCATTCGGTTGACTCACAACTTCCTCCCAGATACCCTCCAGTGTGACTGAGCACACATGCAATGGGAGGAGGGAGGCAAGCTGCAAGCCCCACCTGAGTTGGCTAATATGGGTGCCTGGCCTCACAGGTGCTACCTTAATGCTGCCTTGTAGATATTCAAGGAGCATTAATGTTGGAGTTTACACACCTCCAAATATAAAATTTAAACAAACAACAAAAAACGTGGTCTCAAATGGCTGGAGGTGCTCAACCCCAAATGCGGTTGTGCATTTTTACTGGGGGAGCAGATCCTGCCCTTGTAGTCCGTTGCTAGGGGCGATCCCCAGCATAAAAATGCATACAATGGAGGATGCCTGCAGCGGACTACAAGTGCCACAAGTGTGGTCAGTATATAGTATACATTCATATATATGGGGGTCAGTATATAGTATACATTCATATATATGGGGGTCAGTATATAGTATACATTCATATATATGGGGGTCAGTATATAGTATACATTCATATATATAGGGGTCAGTATGTAGTATACATTCATATATATGGGGGTCAGTATATAGTATACATTCATATATATGGGGTCAGTATATAGTATACATTCATATATATGGGGGTCAGTATATAGTATACATTCATATATATGGGGGTCAGTATATAGTATACATTCATATATATGGGGGTCAGTATATAGTATACATTCATGTGTGGTCAGTATATAGTATACGTTAATATATATGGGGGTCAGTATATAGTATACATTCATATATATAGGGGTCAGTATGTAGTATACATTCATATATATGGGGGTCAGTATATAGTATACATTCATATATATGGGGGTCAGTATATAGTATACATTCATGTGTGGTCAGTATATAGTATACGTTAATATATATGGGGGTCAGTATATAGTATACATTCATATATATGGGGGTCAGTATATAGTATACATTCATGTGTGGTCAGTATATAGTATACATTAATATATATATGGGGTCAGTATATAGTATACATTCATATATGGGGGGCAGTATATAGTATACATTCATATATATGGGGGTCAGTATATAGTATACATTCATATATATGTGGTCAGTATATAGTATACATTCATATATATGGGGGCCAGTATATAGTATACATTCATATATATGGGGGTCAGTATATAGTATACATTCATATATATGGGGGTCAGTATATAGTATACATTCATATATATGGGGGTCAGTATATAGTATACATTCATATATATGGGGGTCAGTATATAGTATACATTCATATATATGGGGGTCAGTATATAGTATACATTCATATATATGGGGGTCAGTTTATAGTATAAATTCATTTGTGGGGACAAGTATATAGTACATTTTTATGTTGGGTCATTATTAGTGTTGAGCGGCATAGGCCATATTCGAATTTGCGATATATTTTCGCATAAACAAAAATTTGCATGGGCGAAAGTTACCATATGTGAAAAATTTGCATAAACGAAAATTTGCATATGCAAATTTTCCCATATGCGAAAATTTGTACGCCAGTCTCACACAGCAGTATTAGAGCCTTCTTTACACCACGCAAGCTGGAAGCAGAGAGGGATGATCACTGTGATGTGTACTGTGGGGGAAAAAACAATATTCATAATTTCGAATATATAGTGCTATATTGGTGAATATTCGCGAATTCGCGCATTGCGAATATTTGCGAGCAACACTAGTGTTGACCACCAGATGAAGGGGCAGCCGGCACGCCCCCTCAAAAAAAGCGCTATGGCAGAGCCAGAGATATCCAAAGGCAGCGCTGCATCAGTCCCCCCAAAAAATGTGAGTTCCTGGATTTAAATATCTATATTGAGGATGGCTGTTCGCATACTGCCAACTATTTTAAGGAGGTGGATGCAAACAGATACCTCGACTTTAACAGTTGCCATCTTAAATAATGGAAGAAGAACATTCCATTCGGTCAAATGAAAAGAATCCGAAGGAATTGTTCTTCCACCCAAAAATACCTACAACAACTAGAGAACCTGGAGGATGGTTTTAAACAAAAAGGGTATCCCAAACCCCTTATACAAGGAGCACGCCAGAGAGTGGACGAATTAGAACAAAGTGCTTGCTTGAAAAATAATAAACAGGGTAATGCAGAGGGGGGTTATAATGATGAATTTGATTCTGTTTTTCTAACTAGGTATTACACTTCACACACCAATATTTTTTTTACATTTTTTTTTATTTTTTTTTGTATAGGTAATATCACCAGCTCATATTATTGTGTCATGATTACTGGCACCATATGTAGTCCCCCAGTTATTCTTCTTTAGATGTTTTCCGTGTCCTGTGCAGTATCTCTCCCAGAAGTCCACTTGATGGCCCCCGTGGTGGTCTACACCCCGAAGTCATCAATTTTTACTCTAAGAGAGAGTGTGCAGCTGTTTCTGGAGACGGTCAACAATAACCTCTGCATGGTGGAATAATAGGTCACGATGTTTATCAGGATCAGTAGAAGCATCACCCACTCGATGATTATGATGGGGATTTCACGGATCTCGTCCCAGTCTTCATCATTATGGAATAATTCCTTTAATGTTTCATATCCAAAATAGAAAACTACACAGACAAAAGTCAGGCCACAGCAGGTGCATCTACTATGGTGGATGACTTTTTTTGCTCCTGGTAATTTATACATCTGGATGGACTGCCCAAGGTAGTATAAGGCTTCACATGTAATGGAAATTATCGTGCTGACAAAGTGTATCCTGGGATATTCTTCGGGGGACAATACATGCATAACAGCTGTGGAAAAACAGGAGGCCCACACAATGGCCAGCAGGATCCTCTGGATCAGGACCTGATGACCCCTGAACTCTTCAGTATGCATAACCATATACTTATAAATAAGAAAGGTTAGTACCAAAGTGCCAATGGACGTCCCTATGAATCCAATTCTGAATAATATGCTTTCGGGAAAGACATTTCCCACGTCACTGTGAAGGAAAAGAAACCAATGTTATTATGGATATTTCCTCACTCCCAACCCATGAAATAAGAATCATTTGCTTGTTTATCTTACCTGATGCTCATCAGTGGCGAGGCTGCATGGCCGAGGACGACCGTCATGATGTAGCTGGTGGCAAGCCAGGCCGCACACCAAAACGCCAACAGGAGGGGGACGAACCCCAGTCCTTTTAGCTCCATTTCAGACAAGTAGAAAAAGAAGACGCTAATCTCACTATTCTCACTAATCGCACTGGAACAGACTGAAGGCTCGGGCGGCTGTCAGTGGGATGTCAGGCCTCCAGCTGTCTATGACATCACATGTGACATGTCAGAATGACTGCTTGTTTCTTTGAGCTGCCATGATTTAGTATCTGCTATAGACAGAACCTGATGTTTTTACTATGGACCTTACAGACCTCAGAACCCAAGTAATTAGTGCAGGGGCTCCATTTTGATCATCTCATATTTCACATTATTTGAGTTCCAGGGCTCAGATACATTTGCATCCTCTATAGCAGTGGTCTTCAAGCTGTGAACCCCCAACCGCTGCAGAACCACAACTCCCAGCATGCCCAGACAGCAACTTTGCATAAGGAAATAGTCTAATTAAACTTTTCTTATATATAGAATCCCTGAAATCTCCAATCTCTCCTTTTATTGGTTTATGATCTGTGTTACTTATTTGTAAAAAACAATGTTTCTGATTGTCTTCCCCCCACACACTTATGGGCTATCTCTTCAAACGACTTTATTTGACCTAAAGCGTATAATTGATTTACATAAATAAGCCCCTTTTCATCCAAAAGAGTGAATCTTTAATTTTAAGGAATTCTTTAAGTGCTTTATTCGACCATAATGAAGTAAAGTCAAATCTCCATGTGATTTTAAACATTTTTTAAGTTCCTCCCATACTTAATTATCTAGATATGCATGGGTGTAGTGAGTATCCCAGCTTCCAAAATCTCAAAAATATCCTTCATTTTTCAGAGGCTTTTTCAAAAATGAAAGAAGCGATCTGATTGGTTGCTATGGGCAACTCAGAAACTTTTCCTCTGGGCAGGTTTTGATAAATCTCCCTCTATGGGGGAGATTCATCAAGACCAGTGTAGAGGAAGAGTTGTGCAGTTGCCCATAGCAACCAATCAGATTGCTTCTTTCATTTTTCACAATGCCTTTGCAAAATGAAAGAAGCGATCTGATTGGTTGCTATGGGCAACTCAGCATATTTTCCTGGAAAAGTTTCTGAGTTGCCCATAGCAACCAATCAGATTACTTCCTTCATTTTTCAGAGACTTTTTCAAAAATGAAAGAAGCGATCTGATTGGTTGCTATGGGCAACTCAGCATATTTTCCTGGAAAAGTTTCTGAGTTGCCCATAGCAACCAATCAGATTACTTCCTTCATTTTTCAGAGACTTTTTCAAAAATGAAAGAAGCGATCTGATTGGTTGCTATGGGCAACTCAGCAGCTTTCCCCATAGACCACAATGGGCCTACTGGTTTCAATGGGCAAAAAATCAGAGTTAATGCACTAGACACAGTTCTCTATACCATTAACCCCTTCCCGACCTATGACATACCTGTACGTCATGGGTGGCAAGGTGTTCCCGACCCATGACATACAGGTACGTCATGAACATTTTTGCCGCTACTCGCGGCATCCCGCAGCGCCCGGTAAGATGGTGGCTATCACTGATAGCCAGCCATCTTACCATGCGACCACGGGGGGTTTCATCCCCCACCCCCCCCCCAGCGATCGCTGCTATCAGCTGGTCAAATCTGACTAGCTAATAGCAGCGTTTCGCTATCAGAATATTTAGCAGCGCGGTGTGTAAGTCCCGATCACGGGGATCGGGACACACACCGCTCTGCTAAGTGTCCCTTACCCATCCCCCGGCATCACTTACCCGACCATGCGGTGTCCCGAGTGGTCCCGTTGCGAGCGACGTCCTCCAGGCGGTCCCGGCGGCGCTGCGTCCCGGAGGTGAGTTTCCGGCAGCAGTGCGGCATCTTCATTGGCAGCAGTGAGATCGCCGTAAAGCGATCTCACTGCTGCCTCTGGGAGTTTCAAAACGGCAACTCCCAGCATGCCCAGACAGCCTTTGGCTTTCTGGGCATGCTGGGAGTTGTAGTTTTGTAACATCTGGAGGTCCACAGTTTGGAGACCACTGTATAATGGTCTCCAATCTGTGCTGTTCCAGATGTTGCAAAACTACAACTCCCAGCATGCTCAGTCTGTCCAGGCATGCTGGGAGTTGTAGTTCTCTAACATCTGGAAGAGCATAGATTGGAGACCATTATACAGTGGTCTCCAAACTGTGGACCTCCAGATATTGCAAAACTACAACTCCCAGCATGCCCAGACTGCCCAAGCATGCTGGAAGTTGTAGTTCGGCAACATCTGATCCTTCAGATATTGCCGAACTACAACTTCCAGCATGCTTGGGCAGTCTGGGCATGCTGGGAGTTGTAGTTTTGCAACAACTGGAGGCACACTAGTTGGGAAACATTGTCCGTTTCCTACCTCAGTGCCTCCAGCTGTTTCAATTGTTGCAAAACTATAACTCCCAGCATGCACTGACAGACCATGCATGCTGGGAGTTGTAGTTTTGCAACAGCTGGAGGCACACTGGTTTGGAAACGCTAAGTTTGGTTGCAAAACACTTGAAAGTTTATTACTTAACTTAGTGTTTCCAAACCAGTGTGCCTCCAGCTGTTGCAAAACTACAACTCCCAGCATGCACGGACAGCCAAAGGGCATGCTCGGAGTTTGCAACAGCTGGATGTTTGCCCCCTCCCCCCAATGTGAATGTACAGGGTACACTCACATGGGCGGAGGTTTACAGTGAGTGCTGCAAGTTTGAGATGGCACAAAATTTGCGCTGCAGCTCAAACTCCCAGCGGCAAACTTGCTGTGAACCTCTGCCCATGTGACTGTACCCTAAAAACACTACACTACACTACACTAACACTAACCTAAAATAAAAAGTAAAAAACACTACATATACACATTATCCCTACACAGCCCCCCTCCCCCCAAAAAATGAAAAACGTCTGGTACGCTACTGTTTCCAAAACGGAGCCTCCAGCTGTTGCAAAATAATAACTCCCAGTATTGCCGGACAGCCATTGACTGTCCAGGCATGCTGGGAGTTTTGCAACAGCTGGAGGCACCCTGTTTGGGAATCATTGGCATAGAATACCCCTATGTCCACCCCTATGCAAATCCCTAATTCAGGCCTCAAATGCGCATGGCGCTCTCTCACTTTGGAGCCCTGTCGTATTTCAGGGCAACAGTTTTGGGACACATATGGGGTATTGCCGTACTCGGGAGAAATTGCCTTACAAATTTTGGGGGGCTTTTTCTTCTTTAACCCCTTATGAAAAGGTGAAGTTGGGGTCTACACCAGCATGTTAGTGTAAAAAAATAATTTTAAGGTAAAAGGGGAAAAAAGATCCTCTAAATTTGTAATGCAATTTCTCCCGAGTATGGAGATACCCCATATGTGGGCGCAAAGTGCTCTGGGGGCGCACAACAAGGCTCAGAAGGGAGAGTGCACCATGTACATTTGAGGCGATTTGCACAGGGGTGGCTGATTGTTACAGCAGTTCTCGGAATCAGAATGATAAGTAAAAGCATTCCAGAGTTATTAATGTTTAAAGTGACAGTGGTCAGATTTTCAAAAAATGCCCAGGACCTGAAGGTGAAAATGGGCTGGGTCATGAAGGGGTTAAAGGGGTACTCCGGTGAAAACCTTTTTTTTCTTTTAAATCAACTGGCTCCGGAAAGTTAAACAGATTTGTAAATTACTTCTATTAAAAAATCGTAATCTTTCCTGTACTTATTAGCTGCTGAATACTACAGAGGAAATTATTTTCTTTTTGGAATGCTCTCTGATGACATCACGAGCACAGTGCTCTCTGCTGACGTTAGTATAATAATAATAATAAGTCTTTATTTATTGTTGTCCTTAGTGGGATTTGAACCCTCTCCAGCTCCACTATATCTTTCTTGTACACTGGTGCTCAGTACTGTACACAGTACTCTATGTGAGGACTGACTAGTGATTTGTACAGCGGTAGCATTATTTCCTTGTCGTCGGCATCTATGCCCCTATTGATGTACCCCATGATTTTATTAGCCTTGGCAGCAGCTGCCCGACACTGGTCACTACAGCTAAGTTTACTGTTACCTAAGGCTCCTAAGTCCTTTTCCATGTCAGTCGTCCTAAGTGTTCTTCCATTTAATACATAATCCCAGCTCGGATTTTTGCATTACCTTACATTTATCAGTGTTGAACCTCATCTGCCACTTCCCAGCCCAAACCTCCAACCTATCCAGATCCATTTGTAACAGTGCACTGTCCTCTATAGTGTTTACCACTTTACAGAGTTTGGTGTCATCTGCAAAGATTGCTACTTTACTATTCAACCCCTCTGCAAGGTCATTCATGAATATATTAAATAGGACAGGACCCAAGACGGACCCCTGTGGTACCCCACTAGTAACAGTCACCCAATCAGAATAAGTACCATTAATAAACACCCTCTGTTTCCTATCATTGAGCCAGTTACTTATTCACTTGCGCACATTCTCCCCCAGCCCAAACCTTCTCATTTTATGCACCAACCTTTTATGTGGAACCGTATCAAATGCTTTGGAAAAATCCAGATATACGACATCCAGCGATTGCCCCTGGTCCAGTCTTGTGCTCACCTCCTCATAAAAGCTGATCAGGTTAGTTTGACAGGATCAATCCCTCATAAAGCCATGTTGATACAGGGTCATACATTTATTTTTATCAAGATATTCCAAAATAGCATCTCTTAGGAAACCCTCAAACAATTTACATATAACCGAGGTTAAACTAACAGGTCTATAATTCCCGGGGTCACTTTTTGACCCGTTCTTAAATATTGGCACCACATTTGCCATGCGCCAGTCCTGGGGAAGAGTCCCTGTCACTATAGAGTCCCTGAATATTAAAAATAGGGGTCTGTCTATTACATTACTTAATTCCTTTAGAACATGGGGGTGAATGCCATCTGGACCTGGTGATTTGTCTATTTTGATTTTTTGTAGGTGGCACTGTACTTCTTCCTGGGTTAGACAGATGACCTGTACTGGGGAGTTTACCTTATCACACTGTATTTCACCTGGCATTTCATTTTCCTCAGTGAATACAGTGGAGAAGAATTTGTTTAGTATATTTGCTTTTTCCTGATCCCCGTTTATAATTTCTTCCTCATCATTTTTTTAAAAGGCCAACACTTTCATTTTTGACCTTTTTGCTATTTATATAATTAAAGAACATTTTGGAGTTAGTTATACTCTCTTTGGCAATGAGTCTTTCTGTCTCTATTTTTGCGGCTTTTATCTGTTTTTTACATATTTCACATTTTTCTCTATAGCTTTTTAATGCTTCTTCACTGCTGTCCTGTTTTAGTAACTGAAATGCTTTATTTTAGTCATTTATTGCCCCCTTAACATTTTTATTCATCCATATTGGTTTTCTTTTATTTCTGACCCTTTTATTCCTATAAAGTATATACATCTTACAGTGAAAATTTAAGATATTTTTAAAAGTCTCCCATTTAGTGTCAGTATTGTTATTTTTGAGGACATTATCCCATTTTATATTGTTATGGGCTTCTCTGAGTTGATCGAACTTTGCTTTCGAAAGTTCATTGTTTTTGTGGCCCCTCGAGAGATTCCCTTATTGAAGAACAAGTTATAATGTATTACATTATGATCACTATTTCCTCGGTGTCCATCTACTTGCACATTAATTACTCTGTCAGTTTCAGTACGTTGGTAAATATTAAGTCTAGTAGGGCGCCCCCTCTGGTCAGGAACTGCACCATTTGGGACAGATAATGGTCTTTAGCTATAGTCAGAAATCTGTTTCCTTTAAAATCAAAGTCTGCCCAGTTCTCCATGAACCCAAACCCCTTCTTCCTACACCAGCTTCTGAGCCACTTGTTTACCTCCCTAATCTCCCGCTGCCTCTCTGGTGTGGCTCGTGGTACAGGTAATATTTCAGAAAATACTACCTTGGAGGTCCTTGCCTTAAGCTTGCAGCCTAAGTCCCTGAAATCCTTTTTAAGGACACTCCATCTACCTCTTACTTTGTCATTGGTGCCAATATGTACCATGACTGCTGGGTCTTCTCCAGCCCCACCCAGCAACCTGTCAACCCGATCCGCGATGTGCCGAACTCGAGCGCCAGGAAGACAACACACTGTTCGGCTATCCCGGTCTTTGTGACAGATCGCCCTATCTGTCCCCCTAATAATTGAGTCCCCCACTACCAGTACCTGTCTGACCTGCCCTGCTCTCCTCCCTCCCTCCTTACTGGAGCAGACACCCCCCTGGCGGTCAGAGGCAAAGTCCTGCTGCAGTACCGCTAGCTCTGAAATGACATCCCCCTCATCTGCCAACTGGGCAAACTTGTTTGGGTGTGCCAGTTGCGGACTAGCCTCCCTGACACTTTTCCCTCTACTCCGTTTTCTAACTGTAACCCAGCTAACTGCCTGACTGTCCTGCACCTCCGTCCCACTATCCATCCCCACCTCGACCCCAGAGAGTACCTGCTCAGTGAGCAGGAGACTACTCTGCGGGTTGTCAATGCATCTCAGTGTTGCCAGTTGCTCCTCTAGATCCAGGATCTGGGCTTCTAAATGAGCAACTCGCACACATCTCACACAACAATATGCACCCTCAAACTGTTGTTCAAGGATTGCATACATTGCGCAAGATGCACACTGGACTGCCTTTTCCAACATGGAGGTCATACTAGATTTGGGGATTGCAAAAATTAACAGAAAAGAAAAAAAAATCAAATATTTCAATTTAAACTTCCTGAATTTAAAGTCCCTTAATTTTAACTCCCCTCACTTTTATACTCACTCACTTGTATGCTTCACACTCTTGTATACAGACAAACAGTCGCTAGCTCAACATAGTGTATTTGCTTTATATTTATCACAACCACAACCACCTCTCTTCCACTGCCTGGAAGTGAATTATTTTTTTTTTTTTTCATTTACACATCCGAATTTAACGAAAAGTCGTAAAAGACCTGTGGGGTGTTAAGGCTCACTGGACCCCTTGGTACTTGCCTTGAGGGGTGTAGTTTCCAAAATGGTATGCCATGTGGGGGTTTTCTGCTCTTCTGGCACCATAGGGGCTTCCAAAATGTGACATGCCCCCCAAAAACCATTTCAGCAAAAATTCACTCTCCAAAATCCCATTGTTGCTCCTTCCCTTCTGAGCCCTCTACTGCACCAGCCGAACACTTTACATACACATATGAGGTATTTCCTTACTCAAGAGAAATTGGGTTACAAATTTTGGGGGGCTTTTTCTCCTATTACCCCTTGTAAAAATTCAAAAACTGGGTCTACAAGAACATGCGAGTGTAAAAAATGGAGATTTTGAATTTCCTCCTTCACTTTGCTGCTATTCCTATGAAACACCTAAAGGGTTAACACACTTACCCAAATGTCATTTTGGATACTCTGAGGGGTGCAGTTTTTTATAATGGGGTCATTTGTGGGGTATTTCTAATATGAAGGCCCTTCAAATCCACTTCAAAACTGAACTGATCCCTGAAAAATTCCAATTTAAAAAATGTTGTGAAAAATTTGGAAAAGTGTTGCTGAACTTTGAAGCCCTCTGATATATTCTAAAAGTTAAAACCTGTCAACTTTATGATGAAAATATAAAGTAGACATATTGTATCTGTGAATCAATATATAATTTATTTGGAATGTCTGTTTTTGTTACAAGCAGAGAGCTTCAAAGTTACAAAAATGCAAAATGTTCCATTTTTTCATCAAATTTGGGAATTTTTCACCAAGAAATGATGCAAGCCTCAACAAAAATTTACCACTAACATGAAGTAGAATATGTCACGAAAAAACAATCTCAGAATCAGAATGAAAAGTAAAAGCATCCCAGAGTTATTAATGCTTAAAGTTACAGTGGTCAGATGTGCAAAAATGGCTGGGTCCTTAAGGTGAAAATGGGCTGGTTCCTTAAGGGGTTAAACCCCACTGGCATTTGACAGATCTTTGGAACAGTGGGCTGTGCAAATGAAATTTTCATTTTTCTTTTGGCAGACCACTGCTCAAAAAAATCTATCAGACACCTGTGAGATGTAAATGCTCACTGCACTTCTTATTAGGGGTGTAGTTTCCAAAATGGGGTCACATGTGTGTGTGTGGGGGGGGGGGGGGGGGGGGTTCACTGTTCTGGCACCATGGTGGCCTAAACACACATGGCTTCCAATTTCAGCCAGATTCTCTCTCCAAAAGCCCAATGGTGCTCCTTTTCTTCTGAGCCCTGTAGTTCACCCACAGAGCACTTTACATCCACATGTGGGGTATTTTCTGACTCACAAGAGATGGGGTTACAAATTTTGCGGGGCTTTTTCTCCTATTACCCCTTGTGAAAATGATAAAATTGGGGTAACAATAGCATTTTAGGGAAAAAAATAAAATTTTATTTTCACCTCCAACTTTAACAAAAATTTGTCAAACACCTGTGGGATGTTAAGGCTCACTATACCCCTTGTTACTTTACGTGAGGGGTGTAGTTATCTAAATGGGGGTCACATATGGGTGTTTTTTATGTTTATGTCAGAACTGCTGTAACTACCAGCCACCCCTGTGCAAATCACCAATTTAGGCCTCAAATGTATATGGTACACTCTGTTTACACTAACATGCTGGTGTAGACCCAAAATTTACCTTTTCTTAAGGGGTAAAAGAAGAGAAAAAAAATTTGTAACCCAAAACTGTTGCCTTGAAATATGAGAGGGCTCCAAAGTGAAAGAGCACCATGTGCATTTGAGGCCTAAATTAGGGATTTGTATCGACCTCCAAATTACCCTACAGCAGTGCTTCCCAAATAGGGTGTCTCCAGCTGTTGCACTACTTCCTGTTCAGGGTGTGGTTGTGTGATCGTCAGCTCCAGGAGAACCAGAGAGCAGCAGGATTTTCACCAGCCCTCCCCCCCCCCCAAGTTTGTGGCAGCCTTCGGGGAAGGGCTTCCCTGCATGAACCCCAACGTCCCCACCTCCCGTACCAGGCCGGCGGGAGGTGGAGGTGACATTGCAACGGCCAACTCCCAGGATGGGGTACGGAGATCCTCCAGGATCCGCAGAAATGCAGAACCAACTCCACCGTCCATATCTGGAAGCCGCAAGGCTGCAAGGAAGGCTACAAGCAAGGCTGCAGGTAAAGGCCTGCATGAAGGTGAGGAGTTGAGGAGAAACATGGGGAGGCAAGGTACCTCTGAACCCCAGCAATGGGGGGTATTGGGTCCCAGGGAGTCTTTGGCCACTTTTGGGTCCCGACTCCAAGCAAAAATGGCGGAGTATGAGCGTCTTGGCAAAATGCTTTGTGGGCTAAGAGAGGACTTCAAATTTGCCCGTTACCAGGCTGATTACACCTCAAAAAATCTAAGGCCAGTGTATTCGGCTAAAGTGCGCACCCTGAAAAAAGATGTTGAGGAGGTAGAAAGGGTGAGGATGGAGATCATGGAAGGGGCTGGTATCTTCAGAGAAAAACTCTGCAATGAAAGTCGGTTCAGAGGCCAGCAGAACCCAGAAAGAGAGGAGGAGGTCAGTCACAGCGAAAGCAGTGCAGAGGAGGATGGTGTGGAGGTGGATGGTGGAGGAGAAAGAGAGAACAGTGCTGAGGAGGACAGTGTGGAGGAAGATGGTGGTGGAGAAAGAGAGGACAGTGCTGAGGAAGGTGCTAAAGAGAAGCAAGATGGTGGTGCAGAGGAGAGTGAAATGGAGGAGGACACAACCCAGAGTTCATACATAAATCCTGCTCAGGTAGCCCTGCCTGTAACGTCAGATGACAGCAGTGACGACAGCGGCAGCAGCAATGGGTTAATTGGTGGTGGATTGCTGAAGGCGATTGTGCTCCAAGAGTCACCTACCCATTTTGAGAACTTCTCATTTGGAAATGACTTGGGCCCAGATACTGAGGTGAAGGGCAAGAGGAAGAGGAGAAATAAAAGGAAAAAAGGAGAGGTCACCAGACTTGTTTATTCTTCTCTCCAGCAGTCTGGGCCATCTGAAAAGGTGGTTCAGGCTAGTGGGCCCCCCAGTCTGCCCGACCCCGCTTTTGCTGTAAAGCGGGGCCAGCATGGGGGGTACGTGGTGTATAAGGTTTCTAAGATGGCTGCAGACGCCAAGGAGCCCGCCTGTCCTGCCGGTAGGGAAGGGCAGGACAGGCTTAAGGTGGGCGACTCCGATGCTGCAGGACCACCCCAGGTGGGCAGGGGGCGTGTCCTAGTGCCGGAGCTTGGTGATGTTGCTGTCTGCTCGGGGGGCGGTCCCCTGAGCGATCTGGGCGTAGCAGGGCACTCCTCTGTGAGGGGGGGGGAGTGTCCATGCGTCTGGATTGGTAGAAAAGCCCGGGCGGTTGGGTGAGGTGGCTCCTGAAGGTTGCACTGACGCTGTGGGGAATCCCTGCACGTCGGCTGCTGTAGGAGGGGTGGGGGTGCGTCCGGAGGGACAGCTCCCACCCAGTGTGAAGCAGTTCTCACTGGGAACATCATCGGCGTTGAAGGAAGTGTCATCACTGGAACTGGAAGTAACATCGCCAGAACCGAAAAAGCGGTCATCGGGGGCGGGACCAGCAGCACAAACCCCCGTGGCATACGCAAATAACTCGGCCAGCTCAGGAAAGTTTAGCCAGGATAATAGTGTGAAAGGGAAGAGTGCAAAAGAGAGTGAAAATTTTGGTGATGGTATGTTGCATGAAAATGTTAGCAGTGTGCAAGAGTGGGGCATTAGAGGAGTACAAGAGAGGGGTGCTAGCGGTGTGCAAGAGGGGGGTGCTAGCGGTGTGCAAGAGGGGGGTGCTAGCGGTGTGCAAGAGAGGGGTGCTAGCGGTGTGCAAGAGAGGGGTGCTAGTGGTGTGCGAGAGAGGGGTGCTAGCGGTGTGCGAGAGAGGGGTGCTAGCGGTGTGCAAGAGAGGGGTGCTAGCGGTGTGCGAGAGAGGGGTGCTAGCGGTGTGCAAGAGAGGGATGCTAGCGGTGTGTGAGAGAGGGGTGCTAGAGGTGTACAAGAGAGGGATGCTAGCGGTGTGCAAGAGAAGAGTGCTGGAGGCGGGCAAAGGGATGTCACTGGATCAGTAAAGAGTACTGCTGGTTCGGCTGCCCCCCTGGTGGTGACTGCTAGAAGCTATGCCAGCGTCGCTGCCGGGGAATCAAGAGGGTCCCCGTCTCCATCTGGTTCTGGGGGTCACTTGCAGCGGCGCCTCCTGGAGGCTCTGCATAAGGGTGATAGGTCAATTGAGGTAGAAGGGAGGGGTTCGGTTGACCTGTCTTTTTGGATAGAGAGGCATGGTCTGGGTGCCTTCCGAGAACAGAATGGGGAGGTGATGTGGTCCCTCCCGACACCCGGGCAGGATAGTAACCGTAGGAATGTGGCCCATCTGATTTGGAGGGGTAAAGATGCGTGCCCGCCCCGGGCAAGGGTGGTTGAGCTCCTCCTTCAGATGGAGTTCAGGGCGAGTGACATCTTTGCCCTGATTCACCCCTATGGTTCTTCTGAGTTCGACATCAGCTTTGTTCGGCCAGAGGGTCTTGAACTTTTCTGGTCGAATTACGAGATGGTGAAGAATGAGCCCGGCTGGCGGGATTTCGCTGTAAAAGCGATATCCCGGCAGAACCAAACCAATAGAGTGACCGTTTTGACCCTGCAACGAGTCGCTCTCTTGCTACGACATCATGACCTGGCTCGGTCGTTATGGGGATGTGACAGACATGCCCAAGAAAAATCTTGATGAGCACGGGATCTGGTCTGGGGCCTGGACATTTTCCGTCAAACTTAAGCGTTCAGGGAGCACAGTTGCCCACATCCCATCGGCAGCCTTCCTCGGACGTGACAGAATCCAAGTCTTCTACCAGGGGCAGCCTAAAGTCTGCCACAGGTGTGGTAGTCCTACCCATTTTAGCGCAGCCTGCACTGTGCAGGTTTGCGCTTTGTGTGGTGGGGCTGGTCATTTGGCTGCATCCTGTGGGCAGATCCGGTGTCATCTGTGTGGTGTCCTAGGACACCCTTTCAGCCGTTGCCCCAGCGCCTTTTCCCGTGTGGTGGCCGCTCCAGCTGGGGAGAGCTTTAGGGTTGCCACGGCTGGGGAGGGTACTTGCATGGGTGAAGGAGCAACAGGGTTAATGAAGAGCAAGAAGGGGCCTGCCAAACTAAGGAGAGAGGAAAACCGCAGAAGAAGCAGGGAGCTGGAGAGTTCTCAGGTGGCGGGGGTAGCTCCTGGCCCTGCTCCTGTCACTAGCCCAGATGTTGCTGAGACCCTGGGGGATGATGTGTTGGATGAGGAGATTAGGAGGATTCGCGAAGAGGAAGGCAAAGAGGCTGATCTTTCTGATTCCTCCCTCTATGAAAGTGTGGATGAGGAGGGGAGCTAAAGGCCGAAAAAAGACAAGGGCAAAAAAGTTGTAAAGGGGAAGTCTCAGTCCTCTATTTCAGGTGCTAAAGGCCAGGCCCTAAAAGGAAGCTTACCTGCCCCCCTTCTGATTGACCTATCGAACAGGTACCTTGTCCTTGATACCATCTCCTCCCCCTCATTGGAGGGGGGTGGCGAGGATGGGGTGCCTGAGGGATTGGAGCCTCCAGGGGGAACTGGGTCCTGTCCTGTTGAGGCATCTTCCTCGGAGGGCAGGGCTAACTCAGGGCCAGATGGAGATGGGAGCCAGATGGATCAGTCTGAGTCAAAAAAGAGATCTAAAGAAAGTAAGAATGCTCCTTCTTCTTCAGGGGATGAGGCGGTGAAGAAGAAGGGCAAGAAAAAATAATGGGTAAGGCCGTCTAACTCAATTACCCAGGATGGCAGCACTCACCCCATTGACGCTGGCATCTATTAATTGTGCCAGTATAAAGTCTGATACGGCTAGATTCGCAGCCTTTGATTTTCTCGGCCGTGTTGAAGCCGACATTTTCTTTTTACAGGAGACCAGGTTGTCAGATCTAGCCTCTCTGGTGAAAGCCAGAAGAGAGTGGAGGCGCGGCCCCTCCCACTGGTCTCTTGCGGCTGAGCCGTATAGTGGGGTGGCGGTCCTTTTTACCGCTCCGGTCGAATGCAGACGGGTCATTGAGTTAGAAATGGGGAGGTGCCTGATCTTAGATGTCTTCATGAAGGTTCAAGAGCTCCGGCTCATTAACATCTACGCCCCACAAACAAAGTGGGGCCGTAAGGATCTCTTTATGAGGATTAAGCCCTTTCTTTTTACTAGCCGGCAAGTGATCTTTGGAGGGGACTTCAATAATGTCACGAGGTCCCAAGATAGGAGAGGTTCCAATGATCGGCTGGCTTATGACTGTGTGGCCCTTAGTAATATAGTCAGGGAAGCTCGCCTAGAGGATGCCCACATCCGGAGCCCCTCAGGCCACGCGGGTTTCACCTTTCATCGAGGTAGCAGCAGGTCTAGGATAGACAGGTTTTATTTAAAGGAGGAAGCCGTCTCTTCCGCAGTGTCCGTGGTTCAGGTGGAGTTCTCCGACCACTGTATGATTTTGTTTTCTCTGAATGTTTCAGAGACCCCCCGGATGGGAAAAGGTTATTGGAAGCTGAATTCGTCCCTCCTGGAGGAAGCAGAGATAAGACAGTCCTTTGAGGATTTTCTTCAGAGTCAGGTACCTTTACTGGACTTTTGTAGTAGTAAGTCTGAGTGGTGGGAGATATTCAAGAAGCGGGTTGCGGGGTTCTTCCGCCAGCTCTCGAGCCTCAGGTCCCTGAGCAGGTATCGCCTGTATCAGGGACTGAGGAGGAAACTCGAGCTTCTCGTCTCGACTGGAGGTAGCCGAGAGGATATCTCCAGAGTGAAGTCCTTGCTGATGAGGTGTCAGTACGATAGGCACGCATCTTTGGTTTTTGAGAGGGATTACGGGAAGTACCGCTCGCCCGACCCTTACAGGAACTGCAAGATGTCAGTGAGTAGTAAAGTAGTCTCAGGACTGATTGATAGTACGGGATCTCTGAATCGGTCCAGATCAGGGATCCTGGAGGTCGTCAGATCCTTCTACTCGCACCTCTTGGGGAGGAAGGATCTAGATCGAGACGGGATGTCGGCTTTCCTGGCTGAAACCATTCCTGAGCCAGGGGTAGACCCCTCTCTTGGCATTTTGGCAGAAGAAATCAGGGAAGAGGAAGTGAGACTGGTGATCGAGGGGCTTGCCCCCAAGAAGTCGCCAGGTCCGGATGGCTTAACATCCGAGTGGTACAGGACCTTTAAGGAGTCTTTAGCTCCCCTCTTGACTGAGGTATTCAATGAGTGTCTCTCCTCGGGCACTCTACCAAAGTCAATGAGGAGGTCAGCCCTGATTCTTCTGTCGAAGGGTAAAGATCCCAGCCGTATTGAGAATTGGAGGCCCATAGCTCTTCTCAATACAGACAGGAAGCTTCTGGCCAAGATACTGTTTAATCGGCTGGTGAAGTTTGCACCCCAGCTCCTTTCGGGGGCTCAGCACTGCTCTGTTCCAGGCCGAAGCACCTTAAGTGCTGTCCTCAGTGTCAGGGAGGCAGTGGAGCGGAGTAGTGCGGGTCTCTGGAAGGGGTACTTACTGTCCTTGGATCAGGCCAAAGCATTTGATCGAGTGAACCATGACTACCTCTGGTCCGTTCTCCTGAGATATGGCTTACCGTGTACTTTTGTTAATTGGCTTAAGACCTTATATGCAGGGGCAGAGAGTTTCCCGCTGGTGAACGGTTGGTCTGGCCGCTCTTTTGAGGTGGGGTCTGGAGTCCGTCAGGGTTGTCCTTTGAGCCCGCTTTTATACGTGTTCGCAATCGATCCCTTCGTCCGGAGGGTAGATTGTGGGCCGTTGGCGGGAGTCGGGATGAGTCTGGCGGAGCTGGATGTCGCCCAGAGAGTGGTGGCGTACGCTGATGATGTCGCCATTTTCGTGTCCTCGAGAGAGGAGGTCGATGTGGTGATGTCGGAGGTGGAACGCTACTCGGAGTCATCCGGGTCTAAGATCAACCGGGATAAGTGTGAAAGTCTCTGGCTGGGAGGGGGAGATCCCACTTTTGATCTCCCGGACACCCTCCCAGGGCCCCAAGACTCAGCAAAAATTCTGGGCATCACGTTCGGCCAGGATGATTATCCCACCAAAAACTGGGACGGTAAGCTACAGGATGCCACTCATAGGGTGGATCAGTGGAAGGGTTGGTCTATGACCCTCAGGGAAAGGGTACACCTGATCAAATCGTACCTGCTCCCCTTGTTTATCTATCTGGGCAGTGTATGTATCTTGCCAGAGGCTTACTACACTAGGATCTACAGCCTGTTTTTCCAACTGTTATGGGGGAACAGGATGAACCTAGTCAAGAGGGAGGTCACGTACCGCACAAGGAGACTAGGGGGTTTATCTATGGTAAACCCTGTGGTGTTCTTAACAAACACCTTCTTGAAAGCCAACATCGCTAACCTCTGGTCAGAGAGGGCTCCTCCGTGGGTACTCTCCTGCAGGGAATGGTTTCGGCCTTTCTTCCAGGAATGGGAGACAGGAGGGCAAGTGAAGGACCTCCGTACGCCCCATGGGCATCTTCCGGCTTACGCTACCCCGACTCTGAAGGCGATACGTCGGTGGGGTCTGGGAGTGTGGGAGATCAGGACCCAGTCAAGGCAGTTCCTTGACAAACGGGTTCTGTTGACCCACTTCCAGAAGCCTCTGGCGCTCAGGGACTGCCCAGGTCGGGATCTGAGGGTGGGGTTGTATCTCTTAAATATGAAAAGGATCCCCCAGAAGTTTTGGGACTTGGCCTGGCGCTGCTTTCAGGGGAAGCTATATGTGAGGGACAATTTGAAGTGCAGGAGATCTGATGACCGGGGATGTCCCCGAGAAGAGTGCGGGGACATGCTGGAAAGCATAGACCATTTCCTGCTTCATTGTCCCTTTAATATAAGGGTCTACAACCGGGTGGGCGCTTCCATCGGCTGGAGTCAACTTGCCGGCCTTACCTATCCAGAGTGGGCTTATGGGGCATTCAGGAACCTGGGTGGCCGAGATCGGGGCACTTTGTTTTTAGTCAGCTTAGTGGTTAGGTACTACACGTGGAATGCACAGTGTTTAGTGTCTAATCAGCGCAAAGTCCTCTCCGAGGTGGAGGTCTGTAGGAACATCACTGGTGACCTCGGGAAGATCAGGTCTTTGGAGTATGGCAGTCTTGGTACCAGTAGGGCTTCTCTCCTATGGAGAGGGTTTTCTTTTGATGTGCCCTAGGTACTAGACCTTTTGGGTAGAGTACCCTTGTTTTTGTTAGGGACAGTGATGCAGGGACAGGGTTAGGGTGATAGTAGGGTCAGTTTATCTTTAGGGATAATGGTAGGGTGAGAGGTAGGGTGCAGTTAGGGAAAGAATCTACATTTTGTATGTATCAGGATTGCCATCCTTCTTCCTGGTGGTGGGCTAATGCATGTGCACCCTAGCTTTTTGTTTTGTTTTCAGAGGCTATGGTTATGAAGGGCTTACAGGCACCGAACTTGGGCCTAAAGTGGGTTGTATTGTTTGCTTATGTATGTTAAAGCTGGTTATGGTTAAGTTGGTTGGGAGGAGTTCTAGGTTGGGAGGGTATATTTGTGGGTGGTGGTGGTCTTTTCTTTTGGTGGACCTGGCATGGGTCAGTTGTGGACTGGACATTGAGGACTATGAACTGTATGGAAAAAACTCTGACCCATGTACAGGAGGGCGGGTGGTGTGGGTGAAGGGTCAGTTTAGTGTAGAATGTTCTTTTATATTTGTAGGTGTATATAGTTTGTGTATAGTATTGTACATAGTAGTGTATATAATGTATATATATATGTATATAGTATGTATAATGTATGTAATAGTATGTATAATGTATGTAATATTATTATATAAAAAAAAAAAAAAAAAAAATTTTTAAATTTTTTTTTTTTTTTTTAAGTATATAGTATTTATAGTAGAGATAGACATGGCAGTCGAACCAGTTTTGTTTTTGTAGTAATGTTTCTTTAGTATCCCGTTGTGGATTTATTTTCTTTGGTTTATATATGTAGTATGTAGTAAAGATGTGTGTAAGCATGTGTGTATTGTGTTTTCTGTGATATTTTCCCGAGTTTGGGTATTTTGAGTTGAATTTAATTTATTTATTTATTTTTGGTTTCTTGGTTAAATGTAGTTAATATATGGATATATATATGTGTGCATGTGTGAGTGTGGTATAGTGTTATTATTATTATTATTAATATTATTATTTAAAAAAAAAACATGGTGTGCAGTGTGAGTGCTTGTTGTGTTTTCTATGTATGATTTTTCCCGAGTTTGGGTGTTTTGAGTTAAAGCGAAATAGTGCTATATTTATGTTTCTTATGAGTGTGTTGTTTGGCTATGAAAGGTGTAGTTATAATATTTCTAGTTCTAGTAGGAAAGCTGGGCTGGCCGGTTAGGCAGGATTTTTGTTCTTTTATTTAAATGTAAAGTTTGGGTTTATGTTATTTCATGTTGTTGTTTTCCGTTATGGCAAAGTTGTGCTGGTTTATGTTTTGTTATGATTTATATTTTTCTAATAAAAGATTTACAGGATATAACTCAGGATCAGTACAGGATAAGTAATGTATGTACACAGTGACCTCACCAGCAGAATAGTGAGTACAGCTCTTTAGAATAATACAGGATATAACTCAGGATCAGTACAGGATAAGTAATGTAATGTAGGTACATAGTGACCTCACCAGCAGAATAGTGAGTACAGCTCTTTAGAATAATACAGGATATAACTCAGGATCAGTACAGGATACATACGGGGGAGGGGATTATCAGATTATGCAAGTGAGGGGAGGATACCCCCGGCGGTGGGTCCCTTGCTGCGGCCTTGATCCTGGAAGCGGCCGTGTGGGGACTGAGAGGAGCCGGAGACTCTCGCTGCTCCGCTCCTCTCCTCTCTATGATGCCGCCCGTGACGTTGCACCACACGTCACGTGACCATCTCCCAGACAGCCATTGCGGTACTGGCTGCCTGGGAATGAGTGACGGCGGCGGCGGCGAACATAAAAAGGTAGCGTGCGGCGCAAACCCGCCCCCCCCGCCCACTCCTACTAACATTTTGACCGGGCCCCTGACGCCTGGCCCACCAGCCTTTATCAGATTTATGGGGCAAAAGGGGAGAGCTGCTTTTGGGCCCCCAGGAATTACAGGGCCCGGGGCAGCTGCCCCTTTTGCTCCACGGCCGCGGTGATTAGGGTGTGCCTGGGCACACCCAGCACACCCTGTGCGCACGCCTATGTACATGGGTGACAGAGGGGTGTAGAGGAGTGTACATGAGTGACAGAGGGGTGTAGAGGAGTGTACATGGGTGACAGAGGGGTGTAGAGGAGTGTACATGGGTGACAGAGGGGTATAGAGTAGTGTACGTGGGTGACAGAGGGGTGTACATGGGTGACAGGTGTGTAGAGGAGTGTACATGGGTGGCAGAGGGGTACAGAGGAGTGTACATGGGTGACAGATGGGTGTACATGGGTGACAGAGGGTTGTAGAGAAGTGTAAATGGGTGACAGAGGGGTGTAGAGAGGTGTACAAGGGTGATAGATGGGTGTAGAAGAGTGAACATAGGTGACGGGGGCATAGGGGTGACAGAGGGGTGGACAGGGGGTGGACATGGGTGACAGGAGGGTGGAGAGGGGAGACAGGGGGTCAGAGGGGTGGACAAGGGGGTAAAAGAGGGACAGGAGTGACAGAGAGGGATGGACTGGGGTAACAAAGGGACAGATGGGTGAACAGGAGGGTGGACATGGGTGACAGAGTGGGGGTGGACATGGGTGACGGGGGGGATTACATGGGTGACGGGGGAGGGATTACATGGGTGACGAGGGAGGGTGGACATGGGTGACAGGGAGGGTGGACATGGGTGACAGGGAGGGTGGACATGGGTGACAGGGGGGGTGGACATGGGTGATAGGGGGGGTGGACATGGGTGACAGGGGGGGTGGACATGGGTGACAGGGGGGGTGGACATGGGTGACAGGGAGGGATGACATGGGTGACAGGGAGGGATTACATGGGTGACAGGGAGGGATTACATGGGTGACTGAGGGGGTGGACATGGGTGACTGAGGGGGTGGACATGGGTGACAGGGGGGGATTACATGGGTGACAGGGAGGGATTACATGGGTGACAGGGAGGGATTACATGGGTGACGGGGAGGTGGACATGGGTGACAGGGGGGGTGGACATGGGTGACAGTGGGGGTGGACATGGGTGACAGGGGGGGTGGACATGGGTGACTGGGAGGGTGGACATGGGTGACAGGGAGGGTGGAAATGGGTGACAGGGAGGGTGGAAATGGGTGACAGGGGGGGTGGACATGGGTGACAGGGGGGTGGACATGGGTGACAGGGGGGGTGGACATGGGTGACAGGGGGGGGGTGGACATGGGTGACTGGGGGGGTGGACATGGGGGACTTAGGGGTGGACATGGGTGACTGGGGGGGTGGACATGGGTGACTGGGGGGGTGCACATGGGTGACTGGGGGGGTGCACATGGGTGACTGGGGGGTGGACATGGGTGACAGGGAGGGTGGACATGGATGACAGGGGGGGATTACATGGGTGACATGGAGGGATTACATGGGTGACAGGGAGGGATTACATGGGTGATAGAGATGGACAGGGAGGTAAACAAGGCAAATATGGCTGACAGGGGGGGTGGACATGGGTGACAGGGAGGGTGGACATGGATGACAGGGGGGGATTACATGGGTGACAGGGAGGGATTACATGGGTGATAGAGATGGACAGGGAGGTAAACAAGGCAGACATGGCTGACAGGGGGGGTGGACATGGGTGATAGAGATGGACAGGGAGGTAAACAAGGCAGACATGGCTGACGGGGGGGGGTGGACATGAGTGACGGGGTCGCGGGGGGGGGGGGGGGTAGAGGGTGGACCTGGGTGACGGTGGGGGGATTTAGACAGGGTTGAGAAGGTGAACAGAGGGGTGGAAAGGGTACGGTACCTTAAGCAAGCCGGCCCGCACAGCTTGCAGTTCCATAGGAGGCACGGGAGTCCGGCGCTGGTGCAGCTCGTTCCGCCCCAGGGCACCATATCCGGCTCACTGCGCCGCAACGGAGAGGTGGACGGAGGGGGACACAGGAGACGGAGAGTGAAGGAGGGGGATGCGGGGGACACAGGGAACAGATGGGGAAGGAGGGGAACACGGGTCACGCGGCAGACGCAGGGGACGGAGGGGAACACAGGAAACGCAGGAGATGCAGGGGGACGCTGTGTGCGCAGTGCGCACGCAGACTTCCCTTCCCCCCTGCGCCGTCAGGCCGGGGCGGGACATTTAAAAAAAAATAATAGTAAAAAATTTAAAAAATCACGGCAAAATCCCGCGGCACCACGGGCAGTGCTGAACGGCACACACGTGTGCCGCGGCACCGCGGTTGGGAATCACTGCTATATACTGACCCCCATATATATGAATGTATACTATATACTGACCACATATATATGAATGTATACTATATACTGACCCCCATATATGAATGTATATTATATACTGACCCCCATATATATGAATGTATACTATATGCTGACCCCCATATATGAATGTATACTATATACTGACCACATATATATGAATGTATACTATATGCTGACCCCCATATATATGAATGTATACTATATACTGATCCCATATATATGAATGTATACTATATACTGACCCCCATATATGAATGTATACTATATACTGACCACATATATATGAATGTATACTATATACTGACCCCCATATATGAATGTATATTATATACTGACCCCTATATATATGAATGTATACTATATACTGACCACATATATATGAATGTATACTACATACTGACCCCATATATATGAATGTATACCATATACAGACCCCCATATATATGAATGTATACTATATACTGACCCCCATATATATGAATGTATACTATATACTGACCCCCATATATATGAATGTATACTTTATACTGACCCCATATATATGAATGTATGCTATATACTGACCCCCATATATATATGAATGTATACTATATACTGACCCCCATATATATGAATGTATAGTTACATAGTTACATAGTTAGTACGGTCGAAAAAAGACATATGTCCATCAAGTTCAACCAGGGAATTAAGGGGTAGGGGTGTGGTGCGATATTGGGGAAGGGATGGGATTTTATATTTCTTCATAAGCATTAATGTTATTTTGTTCCATGAATGTATCTAATCCTGTTTTAAAGCTGTTAATTGTTCCTGCTGTGACCAGTTCCTGAGGTAGACCGTTCCATAAATTCACAGTCCTCACGGTAAAGAAGGCGTGTCGCCCCTTGAGACTAAACTTTTTCTTCTCCAGATGGAGGGAGTGCCCCCTCGTCCTTTGGGGGGGTTTAACCTGGAACAGTTTTTCTCCATATTTTTTGTATGGGCCATTAATATACTTATATACGTTTATCATATCCCCCCTTAAACGTCTCTTCTCAAGACTAAACAATTGCAACTCCTTTAATCGTTCCTCATAGCTAAGATTTTCCATGCCCCATATTAGTTTAGTCGCGCGTCTCTGCACCCTTTCCAACTCCGCAGTGTCCCTTTTATGGACAGGTGCCCAAAACTGAACAGCATATTCCAGGTGAGGCCGTACCAATGCTTTATAAAGGGGGAGTATTATGTCCCTGTCCCTTGAGTCCATGCCTCTTTTGATACATGACAATATCCTGCCGGCTTTGGAAGCAGCAGCCTGACATTGCTTGCTATTCTGTAGTCTGTGATCTACAAGTACACCCAGATCCTTCTCTACCAGTGACTCTGCCAGTTTAATCCCCCCTAAGACATACGACGCATGCAGGTTATTAGTACCCAGATGCATAACTTTACATTTATCCACATTGAACCTCATTTGCCAAGTGGATGCCCAGACACTTAGTCTATCCAAGTCATCTTGTAACTTGTGCACATCCTCTATAGACTGTACCGTGCTACAAAGCTTGGAGTCATCTGCAAAGATAGAAACAGAGCTGTTAATACCATCCTCTATATCATTGATAAATAAATTAAACAACAGCGGGCCCAGTACTGAACCTTGGGGTACACCACTAATTACCGGGGACCAATCAGAGTACGAATCATTGACCACCACTCTCTGGGTACGATCCATGAGCCAGTGTTCAATCCAGTTACAAACTAAAATTTCCAAACCCAAAGACCTTAACTTACCTGTCAGACGTCTATGAGGGACAGTATCAAATGCTTTAGCAAA
Source organism: Hyla sarda (assembly GCF_029499605.1). Taxonomy (NCBI): domain Eukaryota; kingdom Metazoa; phylum Chordata; class Amphibia; order Anura; family Hylidae; genus Hyla; species Hyla sarda. The sequence continues at coordinate 165,821 of NW_026607600.1, forward strand.
ATTCCATTCGTGCCATTCCTCTATATACAGAGCCCCCCTCTATATACACAGCCCCCCTCTATATCCACAGCCATTCCTCTATATACAGAGCCCCCCTCTATATACACAGCCCCCCTCTATATCCACAGCCATTCCTCTATATACAGAGCCCCCCTCTATATACACAGCCCCCCTCTATATCCACAGCCATTCCTCTGTCAAGGCTTCTACTCACCTCTTCATAAAAGCAAATTCGATTGGTTTGACAACTTCTATCCTTAGTAAACCCATGCTGGCTATCACTTATAATACTATTATCCCCTATGTATTCCTGTATGTAATCCCTTATAAGTCCTTCAAACAATTTACCCACAATGCATGTTAAACTTACCGGTCTATAGTTTCCTGGGGAAGACCTAGAGCCCTTTTTGAAGATTGGCACCACATTCGCCTTGCGCCAGTCCCTTGGCACAATACCAGACACCAGAGAATCTCTAAATATCATGAACAGGGGTACAGATATTACTGAACTTACCTCTCTAAGAACTCTTGGGTGTAGTCCATCCGGCCCTGGAGATTTGCTTACATTTATATCACTTAACTTACCTTGTACCATCTCTACATTAAGCCAGTTCAGTACATTACATAATGTGTTACCAGCACTGACCTGTACATGATGTGTTACCAGCACTGACCTGGCCAATGTCAGCTCCTTCTTCCTTAGTATATACAGAACTAAAGAACCCATTCAGTAGCTCCGCCTTCTCTTGATCGCCTGTGACAACCTCCCCATTATCATTATTAAGGGGTCCTACATGCTCTGTCCTTGGTTTTTTTGCATTTATATATCTAAAAAAATATTTAGGATTAGTTTTGCTTTCTTTGGCCACCTGTCTCTCGTTTTGAATTTTTGCTGTTTTTATTACATTTTTACAGATTTTATTAAGCTCCTTGTACTGTTTAAATGTTATATCTGACCCATCAGATTTGTATTTTTTGAAGGATATTTTTTTTGTTGTTTATTGCTCTTTTAACATCATGTGTCAGCCATGTAGGATTTAGTTTTAATCGTTTATATTTGTTCCCCTTTGGTATATATTTAGCTGTATAGTTATTTAGAGTTGATTTAAAGATGTCCCATTTACCTTCTGTATCAGTATTTGACAACCCCTCCCCCCAGTCTATGTCCTGTAGTGCAGCCCTCAGCCCAGGGAAGTTTGCCTTTTTAAAGTTATATGTTTTTGCCTTCCCCGCCTGTCTTTGTTTTCTACATTTTAAGTCAAAAGTAACTATATTGTGGTCGCTATTACCAAGGTTTTCCCGCACAGTTACATTACCAACCAGCTCTGCGTTGTTGGAAATGATCAGATCCAACAAGGCATCACTTCTTGTTGGGTCCTCCACAAACTGGCCCAGAAAATTATCCTGCAATAAATTTAGGAATTTTCTCCCCTTTGTAGTTTTAGCCAACCCCGGACCCCAATCTATATCTGGATAGTTAAAATCTCCCATTATTACCACTGTACCTGCCCGGGCGGCCCTCTCTATTTGTTTATAAAGCCGAACTTCTATCTCTTCAGTGATATTAGGGGGTCTGTAGATTGCCCCAAATATTATTATTTCAGTATTTCCCTCCTTTTGTAATTCTACCCACAGTGATTCCACCTCCTCAGAATCATCACACACTATGGCATCGTTCACACTGACTTTCATACCACTTCTTACATACAGACAGACTCCACCACCTTTTCTGTTCATTCTATCCTTGCCAAACAATGTAAACCCCTGCAGATTAACAGCCCAGTCATGTGAGGAGTCCAGCCATGTCTCAGTGACCCCAACTATATCACCAGCCATGTCTCAGTGACCCCAACTATATCAAATATACTGACCACACATATGAATGTCTACTATATACTGACCACACATATGAATGTATACTATATACTGACCACACATATGAATGTATACTATATACTGACCACACATATGAATGTATACTATATACTGACCACACATATGAATGTATACTATATACTGACCACACATATGAATGTATACTATATACTGACCACACATATGAATGTATACTATATACTGACCACACATATGAATGTCTACTATATACTGACCACACATATGAATGTATACTATATACTGACCACACATATGAATGTATACTATATACTGACCACACATATGAATGTATACTATATACTGACCACACATATGAATGTATACTATATACTGACCACACATATGAATGTCTACTATATACTGACCACACATATGAATGTATACTATATACTGACCACACATATGAATGTATAATATATACTGACCACACATATGAATGTATACTATATACTGACCACACATATGAATGTATACTATATACTGACCACACATATGAATGTATACTATATACTGACCACACATATGAATGTATAAAATATACTGACCACACATATGAATGTATACTATATACTGACCACACATATGAATGTATACTATATACTGACCACACATATGAATGTATGCTATATACTGACCACACATATGAATGTATACTATATACTGACCACACATATGAATGTATACTATATACTGACCACACATATGAATGTATACTATATACTGACCACACATATGAATGTATACTATATACTGACCACACATATGAATGTATACTATATACTGACCACACATATGAATGTATACTATATACTGACCACACATATGAATGTATACTATATACTGACCCCCATATATATGAATGTATAATATATACTGACCCCCATATATATGAATGTATACTATATACTGACCACACATATGAATGTATACTATATACTGACCACACATATGAATGTATACTATATACTGACCACACATATGAATGTATACTATATACTGACCACACATATGAATGTATACTATATACTGACCACACATATGAATGTATAATATATACTGACCACACATATGAATGTATACTATATACTGACCCCCATATATATGAATGTATACTATATACTGACCACACATATGAATGTATACTATATACTGACCACACATATGAATGTATACTATATACTGACCACACATATGAATGTATACTATATACTGACCACACATATGAATGTATACTATATACTGACCACACATATGAATGTATACTATATACTGACCACACATATGAATGTATACTATATACTGACCACACATATGAATGTATACTATATACTGACCACACATATGAATGTATACTATATACTGACCACACATATGAATGTATACTATATACTGACCCCCATGTATGAATGTATACTATATACTGACCACACATATGAATGTATACTATATACTGACCACACATATGAATGTATACTATATATTGACCACACATATGAATGTATACTATATACTGACCACACATATGAATGTATGCTATATACTGACCCCCATGTATGAATGTATACTATATACTGACCACACATATGAATGTATACTATATACTGACCACACATATGAATGTATACTATATACTGACCACACATATGAATGTATACTATATACTGACCACACATATGAATGTATACTATATACTGACCACACATATGAATGTATACTATATACTGACCACACATATGAATGTATAAAATATACTGACCACACATATGAATGTATACTATATACTGACCACACATATGAATGTATACTATATACTGACCACACATATGAATGTATAATATATACTGACCACACATATGAATGTATAAAATATACTGACCACACATATGAATGTATACTATATACTGACCACACATATGAATGTATACTATATACTGACCACACATATGAATGTATGCTATATACTGACCACACATATGAATGTATACTATATACTGACCACACATATGAATGTATACTATATACTGACCACACATATGAATGTATACTATATACTGACCACACATATGAATGTATACTATATACTGACCACACATATGAATGTATACTATATACTGACCACACATATGAATGTATACTATATACTGACCACACATATGAATGTATACTATATACTGACCACACATATGAATGTATACTATATACTGACCACACATATGAATGTATACTATATACTGACCACACATATGAATGTATACTATATACTGACCACACATATGAATGTATACTATATACTGACCACACATATGAATGTATACTATATACTGACCACACATATGAATGTCTACTATATACTGACCACACATATGAATGTATACTATATACTGACCACACATATGAATGTATACTATATACTGACCCCCATATATATGAATGTATAATATATACTGCCCCCCATATATATGAATGTATACTATATACTGACCACACATATGAATATATACTATATACTGACCACACATATGAATGTATAATATATACTGACCACACATATGAATGTATAAAATATACTGACCACACATATGAATGTATACTATATACTGACCACACATATGAATGTATACTATATACTGACCACACATATGAATGTATGCTATATACTGACCACACATATGAATGTATACTATATACTGACCACACATATGAATGTATACTATATACTGACCACACATATGAATGTATACTATATACTGACCACACATATGAATGTATACTATATACTGACCACACATATGAATGTATACTATATACTGACCACACATATGAATGTATACTATATACTGACCACACATATGAATGTATACTATATACTGACCACACATATGAATGTATACTATATACTGACCACACATATGAATGTATACTATATACTGACCACACATATGAATGTATACTATATACTGACCACACATATGAATGTCTACTATATACTGACCACACATATGAATGTATACTATATACTGACCACACATATGAATGTATACTATATACTGACCACACATATGAATGTATACTATATACTGACCACACATATGAATGTATACTATATACTGACCACACATATGAATGTCTACTATATACTGACCACACATATGAATGTATACTATATACTGACCACACATATGAATGTATAATATATACTGACCACACATATGAATGTATACTATATACTGACCACACATATGAATGTATACTATATACTGACCACACATATGAATGTATACTATATACTGACCACACATATGAATGTATACTATATACTGACCACACATATGAATGTATACTATATACTGACCACACATATGAATGTATACTATATACTGACCCCCATATATATGAATGTATAATATATACTGACCCCCATATATATGAATGTATACTATATACTGACCACACATATGAATGTATACTATATACTGACCACACATATGAATGTATACTATATACTGACCACACATATGAATGTATACTATATACTGACCACACATATGAATGTATACTATATACTGACCACACATATGAATGTATACTATATACTGACCACACATATGAATGTATACTATATACTGACCACACATATGAATGTATACTATATACTGACCACACATATGAATGTATGCTATATACTGACCCCCATGTATGAATGTATACTATATACTGACCACACATATGAATGTATACTATATACTGACCACACATATGAATGTATACTATATACTGACCCCCATATATGAATGTATACTATATACTGACCCCCATATATATGAATGTATACTATATACTGACCCCCATATATATGAATGTATACTATATACTGACCCCCATATATATGAATGTATACTATATACTGACCCCCATATATATGAATGTATACTATATACTGACCACACATATGAATGTATACTATATACTGACCCCCATATATATGAATGTATACTATATACTGACCCCCATATATATGAATGTATACTATATACTGACCCCCATATATGAATGTATACTATATACTGACCACACATATGAATGTATACTATATACTGACCCCCATATATATGAATGTAGACTATATACTGACCCCCATATATGTGAATGTATACTATATACTGACCCCATATATGCATGTATACTATATACTGACCCCCATATATATGAATGTATACTATATACTGACCCCCATATATATGAATGTATACTATATACTTCCCCCCATATATATGAATTTATACTATATATTGACCACATATATGAATGTTTACTATATACTTAGCAACCAATCAGATCGCTTCTTTCATTTTTGAAAAGGCCTCTGAAAAATGAAAGAAGCAATTTGATTGGTTGCTATGGGCAACTCAGCAGCTTTTCCAGGAAAGTAAAGTTTAACCACAACACTGTAACACTGTCCACCCTGGGACTCGAACCAGTGACGGTCTCCCATCCCACTGTACTGCCGAGACGGTCCTGCTTATCTTACATGCAGTGAGATCCCCATAGACCACAATTAGCCTATTGGTTTTATTGGGCAAAAAATCACAGAGTTGATGCACTAGTCACAGTTCTCTATACCATTAATGAAGGGAGGGCTCAATATTCGCAAATTTGCGCATATGCGCACAAATTTTCACATATGCGCAAAAAAAGCGAATATTCGTAATTATGAATATATAGTGCTATATTTGCAATATTCGCAAATTCGCGAATATGCTATATTCGCGATTAAAATTTGAATTGCGAATATTCGTGAGCAACACTAGTCGCTGCAAATACAGTGAAGGAGTTTAAACATGCATGGGATAGGCATAAGGCTATCCTTCATATAAGATAGGGCCAGGGACTATTGATAGGATTCAGATTATTGGGCAGACTAAATGGGCCAATTGGTTCTTATCTGCCGACACATTCTATGTTTCTATACTGTATGGATATCAGAAAAATGGTTCCAAGCTCTTATTTCTTTATTAAATTCACTACTTTGGGGCAGGAAAGCACGAGAATGAAATATGTTTCTTTAACGTTAGCTGAGCACGATGGGGGTTGGGCACTTTTTTTTTTTTTAGGTACTTTTTAGCACAAAAATTGCAGACTATTATGAGAAGGAGGGAAAATGTAGTCCTATTTTTTCTCTCTTAGGGTATGTTCACACTACAGAATTCCCGCGGAATTCCACGGGCGGAATTCCGAGAGACGAATTCCGCGGTGTGAACTTAACATTAGTGTGAATGGGTTTCCGCGAGACCCGTTCACACTGCGGAATTTCAGCGCCACTGAAATTGTTCCGCCCAAAGAAAGAACATGTTCATTCTTTGCACGGAAGTCCGCGAGCACTGCATAGCTGTCAATGGTGACGGCTCAGTGCCGCCCGGTCCTACCGCCGCCGCCGGCTGCCAGTCTGAATCTTTGCTCACTGAATTCAGCGAGCGGAGATTCCATTCACACACTGTAGTGTGAACATACCCTAATGGGTCGTTATAAGGATATTTTTGAGATTTTGGAAGCTGGGATACTCACTACACCCATGCATATCTAGATAATTAAGTATGGGAGGAACTTAAAATATGTTTAAAATCACATGGAGATTTGACTTTACTTCATTATGGTCGAATAAAGCACTTAAAGAATTCCTTAAAATTAAAGATTCACTCTTTTGGATGAAAAGGGGCTTATTTATGTAAATCAATTATACGCTTTAGGTCAAATAAAGTCGTTTGAAGAGATAGCCCATAAGTGTGTGGGGGGAAGACAATCAGAAAAATTGTTTTTTACAAATAAGTAACACAGATCATAAACCAATAAAAGGAGAGATTGGAGATTTCAGGGATTCTATATATAAGAAAAGTTTAATTAGACTATTTCCTTATGCAAAGTTGCTGTCTGGGCATGCTGGGAGTTGTGGTTCTGCAGCGGTTGGGGGTTCACAGCTTGAAGACCACTGCTATAGAGGGTGCAAATGTGTCTGAGCCCTGGAACTCAAATAATGTGAAATATGAGATGATCAAAATGGAGCCCCTGCACTAATTACTTGGGTTCTGAGGTCTGTAAGGTCCATAGTAAAAACATCAGGTTCTGTCTATAGCAGATACTAAATCATGGCAGCTCAAAGAAACAAGCAGTCATTCTGACATGTCACATGTGATGTCATAGACAGCTGGAGGCCTGACATCCCACTGACAGCCGCCCGAGCCTTCAGTCTGTTCCAGTGCGATTAGTGAGAATAGTGAGATTAGCGTCTTCTTTTTCTACTTGTCTGAAATGGAGCTAAAAGGACTGGGGTTCGTCCCCCTCCTGTTGGCGTTTTGGTGTGCGGCCTGGCTTGCCACCAGCTACATCATGACGGTCGTCCTCGGCCATGCAGCCTCGCCACTGATGAGCATCAGGTAAGATAAACAAGCACATGATTCTTATTTCATGGGTTGGGAGTGAGGAAATATCCATAATAACATTGGTTTCTTTTCCTTCACAGTGACGTGGGAAATGTCTTTCCCGAAAGCATATTATTCAGAATTGGATTCATAGGGACGTCCATTGGCACTTTGGTACTAACCTTTCTTATTTATAAGTATATGGTTATGCATACTGAAGAGTTCAGGGGTCATCAGGTCCTGATCCAGAGGATCCTGCTGGCCATTGTGTGGGCCTCCTGTTTTTCCACAGCTGTTATGCATGTATTGTCCCCCGAAGAATATCCCAGGATACACTTTGTCAGCACGATAATTTCCATTACATGTGAAGCCTTATACTACCTTGGGCAGTCCATCCAGATGTATAAATTACCAGGAGCAAAAAAAGTCATCCACCATAGTAGATGCACCTGCTGTGGCCTGACTTTTGTCTGTGTAGTTTTCTATTTTGGATATGAAACATTAAAGGAATTATTCCATAATGATGAAGACTGGGACGAGATCCGTGAAATCCCCATCATAATCATCGAGTGGGTGATGCTTCTACTGATCCTGATAAACATCGTGACCTATTATTCCACCATGCAGAGGTTATTGTTGACCGTCTCCAGAAACAGCTGCACACTCTCTCTTAGAGTAAAAATTGATGACTTCGGGGTGTAGACCACCACGGGGGCCATCAAGTGGACTTCTGGGAGAGATACTGCACAGGACACGGAAAACATCTAAAGAAGAATAACTGGGGGACTACATATGGTGCCAGTAATCATGACACAATAATATGAGCTGGTGATATTACCTATACAAAAAAAATAAAAAAAAATGTAAAAAAAATATTGGTGTGTGAAGTGTAATACCTAGTTAGAAAAACAGAATCAAATTCATCATTATAACCCCCCTCTGCATTACCCTGTTTATTATTTTTCAAGCAAGCACTTTGTTCTAATTCGTCCACTCTCTGGCGTGCTCCTTGTATAAGGGGTTTGGGATACCCTTTTTGTTTAAAACGATCCTCCAGGTTCTCTAGTTGTTGTAGGTATTTTTGTGTGGAAGAACAATTCCTTCGGATTCTTTTCATTTGACCTAATGGAATGTTCTTCTTCCATTATTTAAGATGGCAACTGTTAAAGTCGAGGTATCTGTTTGCATCCACCCCCTTAAAATAGTTGGATGAATGTATACTATATACTGACCCCCATATATATGAACGTATACTATATACTGACCCCCATATATATGAATGTATACTATATACTGACCCCCATATTTGAATGTATACTATATACTGACCCCCATATATATGAATGTATACTATATACTGACCACATATATATGAATGTATACTATATACTGATCCCCATATATATGAATGTATACTATATACTGCCCCCCATATATGAATGTATACTATATACTGACCACACATGAATGTATACTATATACTGACCCCCATATATATGAATGTATACTATATACTGACCCCCATATATATTAATGTATACTATATACTGACCACACATGAATGTATACTATATACTGACCCCCATATATATGAATGTATACTATATACTGACCCCCATATATATGAATGTATACTATATACTGACCCCCATATATATGAATGTATACTATATACTGACCCCATATATATGAATGTATACTATATACTGACCCACATATATATGAATGTATACTATATACTGACCCCCATATATATGAATGTATACTATATACTGACCCCCATATATATGAATGTATACTATATACTGACCCCCATATATATGAATGTATACTATATACTGACCCCTATATATATGAATGTATACTATATACTGACCACACTTGTGGCACTTGTAGTCCGCTGCAGGCATCCTCCATTGTATGCATTTTTATGCTGGGGATCGCCCCTAGCAACGGACTACAAGGGCAGGATCTGCTCCCCCAGTAAAAATGCACAACCGCATTTGGGGTTGAGCACCTCCAGCCATTTGAGACCACGTTTTTTGTTGTTTGTTTAAATTTTATATTTGGAGGTGTGTAAACTCCAACATTAATGCTCCTTGAATATCTACAAGGCAGCATTAAGGTAGCACCTGTGAGGCCAGGCACCCATATTAGCCAACTCAGGTGGGGCTTGCAGCTTGCCTCCCTCCTCCCATTGCATGTGTGCTCAGTCACGCTGGAGGGTATCTGGGAGGAAGTTGTGAGTCAACCGAATGCTGCCGTAATTGCCCACTGGCCCCTGTTTTGCTTATCAAGCACAGGTAGGATTAGCGTTAGGTCTCGCACCAATTTGAGAAACCTTGGCGTTGGTGTGCGGGCTCTGGTGTGTCCTTCATATAAGGATACACTGGCGAATGTCTCAATTTTAACATCAGTGTTGAGGGATAGCCAATGTATTGTTTACATCTACCACAGTAGTGCACCCATATTCCTGTATTGTATCCCATATATATGAATGTATGCTATATACCAGTGTTTCCCAACCTTTTTCGGGTCGGGGCACACCTTGGAAAAAATTTTTCCACGGGGCACCGCTACCGAGGTTGACGAGCAGCGGAAAAAAAAAAAAAGGATAAAACGGTAAAAAACGCAATGAACTATATCTATTTATCAGTGAGTATGTAGTTTAAAGTGCTGCTTTATACAGCAACTCACCAATGACGTCTTCTCTAATTTGCATCGTTGCCTTCTCTTCTCCATCTGGTCTGGGCCATCATCACGATTTCTTCCACCCACAATTCTTCACCGTTAAACCTGCAAAACAAACCTATTAGGCGCCAAACTTTTTTTTCTTTTTTTTTTTTACATGGGTGACAGAGGTGTGTAGAAGAGTGGACATGGGTGACAGAGGGGTGGACATGGGTGACAGAGGGGTGTAGAGGGGTGGACATGGGTGACAGAGGGGTGTAGAGGGGTGGACATGGGTGACAGAGGGGTTTAGAGGGGTGTAGAGGAGTGTACAGAGGGGTGTAGAAAGGGGTGTAGAAAAGCGTACATGGGTGACAGTGGTGTAGAGGAGCGTACATGGGTGACAGGGGTGTAGAGGACCATACATGGGTGACAGGGGTGTAGAGGAGCATACATGGGTGACAGGGGTGTAGAGGAGCATACATGGATGACAGGGGTGTAGAGGAGCATACATGGGTGACAGGGGTGTAGAGGAGCATACATGGGTGACAGGGGTGTAGAGGAGCGTACATGGGTGACAGGGGTGTAGAGGAGCATACATGGGTGACAGGGGTGTAGAGGAGTGTACAGAGGGGTTTAGAGGAGTGTACATGAGTGACAGATGGGTGTACATGGGTGACAGAGGGGTGTAGAGGAGTGTACAGAGGGGTTTAGAGGAGTGTACATGAGTGACAGATGGGTGTACATGGGTGACAGAGGGGTGTAGAGGAGTGTACATGGGTGACAGATGGGTGCACATGGGTGACAGAGGGGTGTAGAGGAGTGTACATGGGTGACAGATGGGTGTACATGGGTGACAGAGGGGTGTAGAGGAGTGTACATGGGTGACAGAGGGGTAGAGTGGAGTGTACATGAGTGACAGAGGGGTATAGAGGAGTGTACATGGGTGACAGATGGGTGTACATGGGTGACAGAGGGGTGTAGAGGAGTGTACATGGGTGACAGATGGGTGTACATGGGTGACAGATGGGTGTAGAGGAGTGTACATGGGTGACAGATGGGTGTACATGGGTGACAGAAGGGTGTAGAGGAGTGTACATGGGTGACAGAGGGGTGTAGAGGAGTGTACATGAGTGACAGAGGGGTATAGAGGAGTGTACATGGGTGACAGAGGGGTGCAGAAGAGTGTACATGGGTGACAGGGGTGTAAAGGAGTGTACATGGGTGACAGGGGTGTAGAGGAGCATACATGGGTGAAAGGGGTGTAGAGGAATGTACAAAGGGGTGTATAGGAGCTTACATGGGTGACAGGGGTGTAGAGGAGTGTACATGGGTGACAGAGGGGTAGAGAGGAGTGTATATGGGTGACAGAGGGGTGTTGAGGAGTGTACATGGGTGACAGAGGAGTGTACATGTGTGATAGATGGGTGTACATGGGTGACAGAGGGGTGTAGAGGAGCGTACATGGGTGACAAAGGTGTGTAGAGAAGTGTACATGGGTGACAGAGGGGTGTAGAGGAGTGTACATGGGTGATAGATGGGTGTAGAGGAGTGTACATGGGTGACAGAGGGGTAGAGAGGAGTGCATATGGGTGACATAGGGGTATAGAGGAGTGTACATGGGTGACAGAGGGGTGTAGAGGAGTGAGCATGGGTGATAGATGGGTGTAGAGGAGTGTACATGGGTGACAGAAGGGTAGAGAGGAGTGTACATGGGTGACAGAGGGGTGTAGAGGAGTGTACATGAGTGACAGAGGGGTGTAGAGAAGTGTACATGGGTGATAGATGGGTGTAGAGGAGTGTACATGGGTGACAGAGGGGTGTAGAGGAGTGTACATGGGTGATAGAGGGGTGTAGAGTAGCGTACATGAGTGACAGAGGGGTGTAGAGGAGTGTACATGGGTGACAGAGGGGTATAGAGGAGTGTACATGGGTGACAGAGGGGTGTAGAGGAGTGTACATGGGTGACAGAGGGGTGTAGAGGAGTGTACATGGGTGACAGAGGGGTGTAGAGGAGTGTACATGGGTGACAGAGGGGTGTAGAGGAGTGTACATGGGTGACAGAGGGGTGTAGAGGAGTGTACATGGGTGACAGAGGGGTGTAGAGGAGTGTACGCATAGGCGTGCACAGTCTATTGCATTAGGGTGTGCACCCTAAAGCACAAACTCATGCCGCACACGCGTGTGTGTGTTTATATAGATATATATATATATATATATATAAATGTCCAAAAAAATGCAGCACTACTTTACCACAGTAGGCGGGTGCCAGCTCCTCAGGCTCGATCACAGCCAATTGATAACTTCAAAAATGGTGCGGCACTCCAAATATCCAAAAAATAACTATTTATTCCACATGTCAAACAGTGCGACGTTTCAGCCCCTCTTGCTTGCATGCACACATACATAAACAGACCTACACTCATATAAATATCAATACAAACAAAATGAAAAACTTTATTAAAACTTTTTGGGGGATTGGAGGCTTTTTTTTAGATTGGAGGCTCCATTATACATACACTGTACAGCAATCATACCTCCATTATACATACACTGTACAGCAATCATACATCCATTATACATACACTGTACAGCAATCATACATTCATTATACATACACTGTACAGCAATCATACATCCATTATACATACACTGTACAGCAATCATGCATTCATTATACATACACTGTACAGCAATCATACCTCCATTATACATACACTGTACAGCAATCATACCTCCATTATACATACACTGTACAGCAATCATACCTCCATTATACATACACTGTACAGCAATCATACCTCCATTATATATACACTGTACAGCAATCATACATCCATTATACATACACTGTGTCTGTACAGCAATCATACCTCCATTATACATACACTGTACAGCAATCATACATTCAGTATACATACACTGTACAGCAATCATACATCCATTATACATACACTGTACAGCAATCATACCTCCATTATACATACACTGTACAGCAATCATACCTCCATTATACATACACTGTACAGCAATCATACATTCAGTATACATACACTGTACAGCAATCATACATCCATTATACATACACTGTACAGCAAGCATATCTCCATTATACATACACTGTACAGCAATCATACATTCATTTATATACACTGTACAGCAATCATACCTCCATTATACATACACTGTACAGCAATCATACATTCATTATACATACACTGTACAGCAATCATACATCCATTATACATACACTGTACAGCAATCATACCTCCATTATACATACACTGTACAGCAATCATACATTCATTATACATACACTGTACAGCAATCATACATCCATTAAACATACACTGTACAGCAATCATACATCCATTATACATACACTGTACAGCAATCATACATTCATTATACAAACACTGTACAGCAATCATACCTCCATTATACATACACTGTACAGCAATCATACCTCCATTATACATACACTGTACAGCAATCATACCTCCATTATACATACACTGTACAGCAATCATACATTCATTATACATACACTGTACAGCAATCATACATCCATTATACATACACTGTACATTAAGCATACCTCCATTATACATACACTGTACAGCAATCATATATTCAGTATACATACACTGTACAGCAATCATACATCCATTATACATACACTGTACAGCAATCATACATTCAGTATACATACACTGTACAGCAATCATACATTCATTATACATACACTGTACAGCAATCATACATCCATTATACATACACTGTACAGCAAGCATACCTCTATTATACATACACTGTACAGCAAGCATACCTCTATTATACATACACTGTACAGCAATCATACATTCATTATACATACACTGTACAGCAATCATACATCCATTATACATACACTGTACAGCAAGCATACCTCCATTATACATACACTGTACAGCAATCATAAATTCATTATACATACACTGTACAGCAATCATACATCCATTATACATACACTGTGTCTGTACAGCAATCATACATCCATTATACATACACTGTACAGCAATCATACATTCATTATACATACACTGTACAGCAATCATACATCCATTATACATACACTGTACAGCAATCATACATCCATTATACATACACTGTGACTGTACAGCAATCATACATCCATTATACATACACTGTACAGCAATTATACATCCATTATACATACACTGACTGTACAGCAATCATACATCCATTATACATACACTGTGACTGTACAGCAATCATACATCCATTATACATACACTGTACAGCAAGCGTAAATCCATTATACATACACTGTACAGCAAGCGTACCTACATTATACATACACTGTACAGCAAGCATACCTCCATTATACATACACTGTGACTGTACAGCAATCATACATCCATTATACATACACTGTACAGCAAGCATACATTCATTATACATACACTGTACAGCAATCATACATCCATTATACATACACTGTACAGCAATCATACATCCATTATACATACACTGTACAACAATCATACCTCCATTATACATACACTGTACAGCAAGCATATCTCCATTATACATACACTGTACAGCAAGCATACATTCATTATACATACACTGTACAGCAATCATACCTCCATTATACATACACTGTACAGCAATCATACATTCAGTATACATACACTGTACAGCAATCATACATCCATTATACATACACTGTACAGCAAGCATACCTCCATTATACATACACTGTACAGCAATCATACATTCATTATACATACACTGTACAGCAATCATACATCCATTATACATACACTGTACAGCAATCATACATTCATTATACATAAACTGTACAGCAATCATACATCCATTATACATACACTGTACAGCAAGCATACCTCCATTATACATACACTGTACAGCAATCATACATTCATTATACATACACTGTACAGCAATCATACATCCATTATACATACACTGTACAGCAATCATACATTCATTATACATACACTGTACAGCAATCATACATCCATTATACATACACTGTACAGCAATCATACATCCATTATACATACACTGTACAGCAATCATACATCCATTATACATACACTGTACAACAACCATACCTCCATTATACATACACTGTACAGCAAGCATACCTCCATTATACATACACTGTACAGCAATCATACATCCATTATACATACACTGTACAGCAATCATACATCCATTATACATACACTGTACAGCAATCATACATCCATTATACATACACTGTACAGCAATCATACATCCATTATACATACACTGTACAGCAAGCATACATTCATTATACATACACAGTGACTGTACAGCAATCATACATCCATTATACATACACTGTACAGCAAGCATAAATTCCTTATACATACACAGTGGCTGTACAGCAATCATACATCCATTATACATACACTGTACAGCAATCATACATTCATTATACATACACTGTACAGCAATCATACATCCATTATACATACACTGTACAGCAAGCATACATTCATTATACATACACTGTACAGCAATCATACATCCATTATACATACACTGTACAGCAATCATACATTCATTATACATACACTGTACAGCAATCATACATCCATTATACATACACTGTACAGCAAGCATACATTCATTATACATACACAGTGACTGTACAGCAATCATACATCCATTATACATACACTGTACAGCAAGCATACATTCATTATACATACACAGTGACTGTACAGCAATCATACATCCATTATACATACACTGTACAGCAATCATACATTCATTATACATACACTGTACAGCAATCATACATCCATTATACATACACTGTGTCTGTAAAGCAATCATACATCCATTATACATACACTGTACAGCAATCATACATTCATTATACATACACTGTACAGCAATCATACATCCATTATACATACACTGTATAGCAATCATACATCCATTATACATACACTGTGACTGCACAGCAATCATACATCCATTATACATACACTGTACAGCAATCATACATCCATTATACATACACTGTACAGCAATCATACATCCATTATACATACACTGTGACTGCACAGCAATCATACATCCATTATACATACACTGTACAGCAATCATACATCCATTATACATACACTGTACAGCAATCATACATTCATTATACATACACTGTACAGCAATCATACATCCATTATACATACACTGTACAGCAATCATACATCCATTATACATACACTGTGACTGCACAGCAATCATACATCCATTATACATACACTGTACAGCAATCATACATCCATTATACATACACTGTACAGTAATCATACATCCATTATACATACACTGTACAGCAATCATACATCCATTATACATACACTGTACAGCAATCATACATCCATTATACATACACTGTACAGCAAGCATACATTCATTATACATACACAGTGACTGTACAGCAATCATACATCCATTATACATACACTGTACAGCAAGCATACATTCATTATACATACACAGTGACTGTACAGCAATCATACATCCATTATACATACACTGTACAGCAATCATACATTCATTATACATACACTGTACAGCAATCATACATCCATTATACATACACTGTACAGCAAGCATACATTCATTATACATACACAGTGACTGTACAGCAATCATACATCCATTATACATACACTGTACAGCAATCATACATTCATTATACATACACTGTACAGCAATCATACATTCATTATACATACACTGTACAGCAATCATACATCCATTATACATACACTGTACAGCAATCATACATCCATTATACATACACTGTACAGCAATCATACATCCATTATACATACACTGTACAGCAAGCATACATTCATTATACATACACAGTGACTGTACAGCAATCATACATCCATTATACATACACTGTACAGCAAGCATACATTCATTATACATACACAGTGACTGTACAGCAATCATACATCCATTATACATACACTGTACAGCAATCATACATTCATTATACATACACTGTACAGCAATCATACATCCATTATACATACACTGTGTCTGTAAAGCAATCATACATCCATTATACATACACTGTACAGCAATCATACATTCATTATACATACACTGTACAGCAATCATACATATATTATACATACACTGTACAGCAATCATACATCCATTATACATACACTGTGACTGTACAGCAATCATACATCCATTATACATACACTGTACAGCAATCATACATTCATTATACATACACTGTACAGCAATCATACATCCATTATACATACACTGTACAGCAATCATACATCCATTATACATACACTGTGACTGTACAGCAATCATACATCCATTATACATACACTGTACAGCAAGCATACCTCCATTATACATACACTGTGACTGTACAGCAATCATACATCCATTCATAGGCGTGCGCACAGGGTGTGCCGGGTGTGCCCAGGCACACCATAATCACCGCGGCCGTGGAGCAAAAGGGGCAGCTGCCCCGGGCCCTGTAATTCCTGGGGGCCCAAAAGCAGCTCTCCCCTTTTGCCCCATAAAGCTGATAAAGGCTGGCGGGCCAGGCGTCAGGGGCCCGGCCAAAATGTTAGTAGGAGTGGGCGGGGGGGCGGGTTTGCGCCGCACGCTACCTTTTTATGTTCGCCGCCGCCGTCACTCATTCCCAGGCAGCCTGTACCGCAATGGCTGTCTGGGAGATGGTCACGTGACGTGACGTGTGGTGCAACGTCACGGGCGGCATCATAGAGAGGAGCGGAGCATAGAGAGTCTCTCGCTCCTCTCAGTCCCCACACGGCCGCTTCCAGGATCAAGGCCGCAGCAAGGGACCCACCGCCGGGGGTATCCTCCCCTCACTTGCATAATCTGATAATCCCCTCCACCGTACGTATCCTGTACTGATCCTGAGTTATATCCTGTATTATTCTAAAGAGCTGTACTCACTATTCTGCTGGTGAGGTCACTATGTACATACATTACATTACTTATCCTGTACTGATCCTGAGTTATATCCTGTATTATTCTAAAGAGCTGTACTCACTATTCTGCTGGTGAGGTCACTGTGTACATACATTACTTATCCTGTACTGATCCTGAGTTATATCCTGTAGATCTTTTATTAAAATTTCAAACATAACAATAAAAAAATTACAAAACATAAACATATCATATCCGACAGAACATATCAATAAAACGATCATAAAACCAACACCATAGCATAAAATACAACACCGGTCCACCCCACACTCATTCCTGCACACAAACAAATATATACAATATTTACAAAAGACATATTCCTATAATACCCATAATACCCATACCATACTAATAAACTATATACACTAATATACACTAATACTAAATGTGATTTTCCTGGCCCAGTTGCAATACCAAAAACCCAATACCAGTGATATACCAAAAGAATAACAACAACAACAATAATAATATATACAAAATAATAAAAACCAACACAAACAAAATAACACCACTTTTTTTTATTTTTCTATTTTTTTTTTTTTTTTTTTTTTTTTTTTTGGCCCTGAGCTGGTCCCGCATCCCATGCCCCCAGTACATGTTACCAGACGTCCATGAACCAGTCCAGGATTTTCTGTATTTATAAAAGTCCCATACAAACCCCCTCCCCCCTTTTTAACCCACCACCCAACCTAAACTAAACCCAATCCCCAGGTGGCATCACACAATATATACAATATATACATTACATAAAATATACACAGACTAACAATATATAAGTATACAAATAGACTACAACAATAAATACAATAACAAATACATATAACACTATAAGCCAAACAACAAACCCCTAAAGCTCAAGTTCAGCGCCTGCAAGCCCTATATTACCATAAACCAACTGCTCAAAACAAAAAGACTAATGTGCCAGCATCAGCCCACCACCAGGGGGAGACAACAGGCTAAGGCACTTTAAAGGCAGAGCCCCTCCATAGACGAGAGGCCCTGCCAGCACCCAGCCTCTCGTACTCCAGAGAACGCACCTTCACCAGGTCACCGAGAATGTTCCTAACCACCACATCCACAGGGAGGATTTTACGCTGCGTCGACACTAAACACCGTGCGTTCCACGTGTAGTACCTAACCACTGAGCTGACTAGGAATAAAGTGCACCGGTCCCAGCCTCCAAGGTTTCTGAATGCCCCATAGGCCCATTCCGCATAGGAGAGACTGGCCAGCCGAGGCCAACCAATGGAAGCGCCCACCCTGGTGTAAACCTCTGTGTTAAAGGGACAATGAAGCAGAAAATGCTCCATGCTTTCCAGCATGCCTCCACACTCTTCGCGGGGACATCCCCGGTCATCAGAGCTCCTGCACTTCAGATTGTCCCTCACACACAGTTTCCCATGGAAGCAGCGCCAAGTCAAGTCCCAAAACTTCAAGGGGATCCTGATAGAATTCAAAAGCTCTAAACCCACCTCCAGATCCCGACTTGGGCAGTCCTTGAGCGCCAATGGCCTCTGGAAATGAGAAGACAGGACCCTCTTGTCAAGGAATTTCCTCGACAGAGTCCTAATCTCCCCCATCCCCAGACCCCACCGACGAATAACCTTCAGAACCGGGGTAGCGTAAGCCGGGAGATGCCCGTGTGGTGTGCGAAGATCCTTCACTTGCCCTCCTGTCTCCCATTCCTGGAAGAAAGGCCGAAACCATCCCCTACAGGAGGATACCCACGGAGGAGCCCTCTCTGACCAGAGGTTTGCTATATTGGTCTTAAGAAAGGTATTCACTAGGAATACCACAGGGTTGACCATACACAACCCCCCTAGTCTCCTTGTACGGTAAGTAACCTCCCTCTTCACTAGGTTCAGTCTGTTCCCCCATAACATTTGGAAGAACACACTGTAGACCCGGGTCCAAAGAAGTTCTGGCAACATGCATACACTGCCCAGGTATATCAGTAAAGGGAGCAGGAATGTTTTGATCAGGTTAACCCTTTCCCGGAGGGTCAAAGACCAACCCTTCCACTGATCCACCTTCTGAGCGGCGATCTTAAGCCTGCTGTCCCAGTTTTGTTTGGGGTAATCCCCTTGGCCAAATTCGATGCCGAGAACTTTTGCAGATTCCTGGGGCTCTGGAAGGGCGTCCGGGAGATCAAAATTAGGATCTCCCCCTCCCAGCCAGAGACTCTCGCACTTATCCCGGTTGATCTTGGACCCGGATGCCTCCGAGTAGCGGTCCACCTCTGACATCACCCATTGGCCTTCCTCTTGTGAGGAGACAAACACGGTGACATCATCAGCATACGCTACCGCCCTCAGAGCCAAATCCGGCACCGCCAGGTCCATTCTCACCCCCGCCAACGGTCCACAATCAATCCTCCTAAGGAAAGGATCAATTGCAAACACGTACAGCAACGGGCTCAAAGGACAACCCTGACGGACACCAGACCCAACCTCAAAAGAGCAGCCAATCCAACCATTCACAAGCGGGAAACTCTCTGCCCCTGCGTACAAGGTCTTAAGCCAATCAACAAACCCCCCCGGCAGGCCATATCTCAGAAGAACAGACCAGAGGTACTCATGGTTAACCCGATCAAACGCTTTTGCCTGATCCAAGGACAGCAAGTACCCCTTCCAGTGGCCAGCCCTACCCTGCTCCACAGCCTCTCGGACACTGAGCACAGCACTAAATGTACTGCGGCCCGGAACAGAGCAATGCTGAGCCCCCGAAAGGAGCCGGGGTGCAAACTCCACCAGCCGGTTAAACAGCACTTTTGCCAGAATCTTTCGGTCCACATTGAGAAGCGCTATGGGACGCCAATTCTCAATGTGGAACGGGTCTTTACCCTTTGACAGGATGATCAGCGCTGACCTCCTCATTGACTTTGGCAGAGTGCCCGAGGATAGACACTCATTAAATACCTCGGTCAACAGGGGAACCAAAGTGTCCTTAAAGGTCTTATAGAACTCAGATGTTAAGCCATCTGGACCGGGTGACTTCTTGAGGGCAAGCCCATCAATAGCCATCCTGACTTCCTCTTCCCGGATCATCTCTGTCAAAACGTCAAGAGAGGGGTCTACTCCTAGTTCAGGGATGGTTTCAGCCAAGAAAGCTGACACCTTATCCCGATCTAGATCCTTCCTTCCCAAGAGGTGCGAGTAAAAGGATCTGATGACCTCCAAGATCCCTGATCTGGACCTTTTCAAGGATCCCGTACTATCAATCAGTCCTGAGACTACCTTACTATTCACTGACATCTTGCAGTTTCTGTAAGGGTCGGGCGAGCGGTACTTCCCGTAATCCCTCTCAAAAACCAAAGATGCGTGCCTATCGTACTGACACCTCATCAGCAAGGATTTCACTCTGGAGATATCATCACGACTACCTCCAGTCGAGACAAGGTGCTCAAGTTTCTTCCTCAGGCCCTGGTACAAACGGTACCTGTTTAGGCTTCTGAGGCCTGAGAGCTGGCGGAAGAATCTCGCAACCCTTTTTTTGAAGATCTCCCACCACTCTGACTTACTGCTACAAAGGCCCAGCAATGGTACCTGGCTCTGAAGAAAATCCTCAAAGGACTGTCTTATCTCCGCTTCTTCCAAGAGAGACGAATTCAGCTTCCAATAGCCTCTGCCCATCCGGGGGGTCTCTGTAACATTCAGAGAAAACAAAATTAAACAGTGATCGGAGAACTCCACCTCAACAACAGACACTGCTGAAGAGACGGCCTCCTCCTTTAAATAAAACCTATCTATCCTAGACCTACAACTACCCCTATGATAGGTGAATCCCGCGTGGCCTGGGGTGTGCCGGATGTGGACATCCACCAGGCGAGCCTCACTCGCTATGCTATTTAGGGCGACGCTATCATAAGTCAGCTTGTCTCTGGCACCTCCCCTGTCTTGGGGCCTCGTGACAGCATTAAAGTCCCCTCCAAAGACCACCTGCCGACTTGTAAAAAGATAGGGCTTGATCCTCATAAAGAGACACTTCCGGTCCCACTTAGACTGTGGGCCGTAGATGTTAATAAGGCGAAGTTCTTGTCCCTTCATGAGGACATCTAAGATCAGGCACCTCCCCATTTCTAACTCGATAACCCGTCGGCATTCTACCGCTGCGGTAAAAAGGACCGCCACTCCGCTATACGGCTCGGCCCCAAGAGACCAGTAGGAGGGCCCATTCCTCCACTCTCTTTTAGCCTTGTAGATAGATGACATATCTGTTAGCCTGGTCTCTTGCAAAAATAAAATATCAGCATTAATATGGGCAAAAAAATCATAGGCCGCAAATCGAGCCGTATCTGACTTTATGCTGGCAACATTAATGGATGCCAGAGTCAACGGAGAGGGTGCCGCCATCAAGGGTGATTGAGTTAGACAGCTTTCTTTTTCCCACCATCCTTCCCATCCACCCCACCACCCTCCTCATCAGATGATGGTTTACCCCTTTTTAGTGAGATGGATGTGTCCATTTTCCCTTTATTTACATTTTCCTCGTCCCCTGACTCTGAGCCAGTCCCCCCCCCTGAAGACATAGGTTCCCCAGGGAGAGAGGACTCAGGGTCCCCTGTGGGCCCCACCGCAACATCCGGAACCTCACCCCCAGCCTCCTCCTCCGAAGAGGAAATGTCGCGGAGGGCTCGGAACCGGTTGGAGAGACCAATCAGAGGGGGGTCAGTTGTACCTTCCTTTGGCATCTGGCGGGTGGGAGAAGATTTAAAATCTCCCTTTTTCTTATTCCTCCGAGTACCCCGCTTTGTTTCTGCCCATCTCCCTCTGTCCTCATCTGCGCTCCCACCATGGGAGGACAGCGAGGAGACAGTATCCTCCTCTTTGTGGATCCTTCCAGTCTCCTCATCCAGTTCACTATCCCCCAGGGCCTCAGCAGTAACACTGGTCGCAGGGACAGGATCAGAAGCCACCTCAGCTGGCTGATGCTCCTGTGACTCCCGAATCTCCCTATCCCTTTGACGCTTCTTGAGACGCCTCAGTTGGGCAGGCGTCTTCTGCTTACTTTTCTTCCCTGGCCCCTGCACCCCTTCATCCCCGCCAGCCATCCCCCCAGCAGAGTTCAACTCATGGCTTACCCCCACTGGGGCAACAACCGCGTTGACAAAGGAACGAGGGCAGCGACTGAATGGGTGACCTAAGTCACCACACAGGTGACACCTAATCTCTGCACAAGATGCAGCGAGATGGCCTATTTCCCCACACAGAGTGCACTTCTGCACAGTGCAATTGGCACTAAAATGTGTGGGGTCACCACATCTGTGACAGAGCTTCGGCTGACCCTGGTAGAAGATCTGGATACGATCCCTTCCGAGGAAGGTCGCAGATGGTATATGGGTAACGGTGTTTCCTGAAAGCTTAAGCTTGACCATAAACGTCCAGGCCCCTGACCAGATGCCATATTCATCCCTGTTCTTTTTTGGGACCTCCACCACCTCTCCATACCGACCTAGCCACGTCATGATGTCAATACAAGAAAGTGATTCGTTACGGGTTAAAACGGTCACTTTCTTGACATTGTTTTGGCGAGACACCGCCTGAATGGCAAAGTCTCGCCAGCCGGGCTCATTCTTTACCAGCTCATAATTCGACCAGAAGAGCTCAAGCCCCTCTGGCCGAACAAAGCTGATATCGAACTCTGGGGTACCATAAGGATGTATTAAGGCGTAGATGTCAGCTGCCTTAAAGCCCAACTTCAGCAGAAGCTCAACAACTTTAGATCTTGGAGGACATGTATCACTGCCTCTCCACCTCAGCCGGACCACATTCCTTCGGAGACCACCTGGCCCGGCTGTTGGGAGGGACCACACAGTATCCCCCCCTCTTTCCTCTCGGAAGGCTGAAAGACCATGTCTTTCTATCCAAAAGGATAGATCAACCTCCCTACCCTCTACATTGATTGATCTCTCCCCTCTCCTTAAGGCCCCCAGGAGACGCTGCTGCAAATTGCCCCCCCCAGAGCCAGAAGACGAGGAAGGTGCCCCCCTCCCCCCAGCGGTGACATTTGCGTAGCTGCGTACCGGTGCTGCCACCGCTGGGGGTGCAACTGGACCAGGCCCTACATCCCCACCACTAATCTGTGCCCCTTCACCACCCTCCTCCACATAATCCATACTCACACCATTATTGCCTGTTTTAGCTGATGTGCCCCCCATACCTCCACCCGTGCTACAGCCCATACTACAATTCACTCCAACATTAACCTCCTCATTCATACTGGCTGGACCGGTGCGTTCTGGTGCAGATAGTGTACCATCAGCATCACTGGGTACCAGAGCTGGAGCCACCACCACAGGACAGGTCACCGGTCCTTTATACAAGGACCGGGAAGCCTGCCTAGCCTGTTTATTAGTGGCCCCAGCCCTGTTTTTACTGGTACCCTCCGCCTCATCAGTACTGGAGTTTTCTGCTCCTGGGCGCCGCTGTTCTGGATAAGCGGCGCCAATACAAAATAAAGGTTTTAGTCCAGTCTTTCTGGGAGGCGAAGACATCTTGGCCCCAGCAGCTCTTTCACGATGACACCGCTGCTCCAAAGGAACAGCAGTGCCAACGCTCAGAGCCACCGGAGCTCCCGCAGCTGACTCTGGCACAAAGCCGCCCCCCCCTCCCGTTAGGGAGCAGCCCAATGTGCCAGAGCCATCCATGCCCATCGCTGGGCAAATATCACTGTCCGACCTCACAGCCGATACATTGTCTGCTCCACCACTGTTACTACAAACAGCGATGGAGCTCACCGCCACACTAGACTCCATACTCTCCCCACTCTCCTGCACTGAGTCCACAGTAGAACTCAGGCTGGGCTGAGAAATGGGGTTCACACAGTGAGCTGACCCTGCGGCCAGTCCGGGGGGCTCAGGGAGGGGGGTATATACAAATGTTACCTGCTCCTGGAGCTTGGTCTTCTTTAGCTTCTTTTTCCTTCCCCCAGGTGCCTCCTCTGGTAACTCATCCCCAAACGTGAAGTCCTGGAGGCGACCTGGGGACTCCAGGAGCTGGATCTGGGCCATCAGCGCCCCTCCCTGGTGACTGGTGCTGCTCTCATCCCCCGAACCGCCAGAGCCACGGCCAGATGACATCGCCACTTGCCCTGCAGGGAGCCCACTGTATGGGGTGAGATGTTGCAGACCCCCGGGTGGATTTGGCTCAACATTATCGGCCTCCGCAGCGTCTCCTTCCTCCTCCACCCGTGGCTGAAGCCCCCTCAGCCGTCTCTGCTTCTCTCTCTCCATTGTATGAAAGCGGTCTTCATTTAAAAGTTTTTCCCTAAATGGCCCGCTGTTCTCTAAAATAAAAGTTCTCTTCTTCTCCAGTATCCTTATTTCATTTTTCAGCTGTTTAATCCGGGCTGACAGCTCAGCTTTCTGTCGTTTCGCCGCAGTTTCCATCAGGGCTTTTGCTTCCCGTACCTCCTCCTGGAGCCTATACAAGCTGCCCCTTGCTTCCTCATATCCACGGATGTGTTCTGCCACACGAGAGTTATGGGGGACTCCAGACTCCCGGGCCCTAGGCATCCCCCAATCCTCCTCCACACATCCGTGGGCATTTAGCTTTGCTCCAGGAGGAGTATCACAGTCCACATTGTCAGGCCTTGTTGTCACAGTACCTGTGCTTCCGGAACTTCTTGCACTTGTAGTCCCACAACTTGCAGGGCCAGCCTTGCGGCTGCTCTTTGTCTCTACGGGTTCAGGGGTGGCTGGAGATGCATCGCTGCACCTCCTGGCAGAGCGCCTCAACCCGGAGACCTCTGATGCACTTCCTGACGCTGGTCCCTCCACACCTGGTCGCTGGCTCCCCCTGCCCCCCGCGGACCTGATTCGGGGGGCAGGTGTTGGGGTTCTCCTCTCCTCGCTCATGCCTGAACACACGCTCTCCCTCTGGGGAAGGAAGAACGCTGTCCGGCACAGATGACACGGCAGAGCTCAGAGCGCACACACACCAAACAATCCAGCAAACGACTTCCTCCACACTCAGCAGACTCACAGGAAGATGCTCCCTCTAGTGGCCAGACTCCAGAGCTGTACTCACTATTCTGCTGGTGCGGTCACTGTGTACATACATTACATTACTTATCCTGTACTCATCCTGAGTTATATATCAGACAGGAGGCTCATATCTTATGCATATTCTTTCTTTAATAATGCCCATAGCAGAACACTTTGGTATCAATTCAATAAAAGAAAACTTCAAACTACAACTCCCAGCAGTCCTAGGGCCACAGTAGTCACTCCTCCTTCGTAGCCCCTATATAAGGACTGCCCACATATAGATCCTCCTCTTTCTTTCTGCTCATAGCAGACCCAAGATAAGTATACCCTATATCCATTGATTTATTTTCTATATTCTGTCTTTATTGTATACTGTGTTATTACTCTATAGTATGACCTTGTGTGGTGCTTATCTCAGTGGATAGCACCCACAAGTTCCGTTTTTCTTTCTTTGCTTTTCCTTTCTTCCATCTCTCTACTCTATTGCTTCAGCCCAGCGCCGGAAATCCCGGTTCCGGGCCCCCCCCCCCCCCTTTTTTCAGCACTGTCGCCGCTGCGGCGTCTTCCTCGTACCTCCGGCGCTATTATCGCCACCTTCCCCTCCCCCTTCCTTCGCCATTTTCTTGCGCCGCCTTCTCCTCCGAGTTCGCACGCGCGGGCTGGGGGCGGAGCTTCTTCTCCCTGGCCGGCCGCTTCTCACTTGCGGCCTGCGCCTGGAAAAGGGGCGGAGTCTCTACGCTCGTGGAGAGGCGCTTCTGCGACATCCAATCAGCACTCAGAGGGACGTAGTCTCGCGAGACTTCGTCCCCTGGGTACAAGGACTCCGGGCTCCCCTCCCACCGCAACGTCAGTACAACGCCAGCGGTGTGGAGGATCGGAACCCTGTACTGTACTGTGTCGAGTAGGTAGTGTAGTGCCCCACATTTGTTTTTTCCAGTGGAACGGAATTTATTCCGTCTAGTTAGGTTTCTGTGCAGTGGTCTCACTACTCACCCCTCAGCCACTACCCTAGCTTCCTTGCATCCTAAACTTTACTATGGCCGAGGAACCTTCACCTGCCCCCCTCAGAGCTGAGGCTCTCTCCCTGGATTCGGCACAATTTATGTCCGCCACCCAGATACAGGACTTAATTAACAGGTCGGTCCAAGCAGCCCTGGCCTCGTCCATGTTATCCTCTGGCCCGCATCAGCCGGCTTCCCATGCCCCTATCCCTCCACTTCATGGTGGAGAACCGCAGGTAAAAAAGGGCAAAGCTTCCCATAAAAGGGAGCACACCTCCGACTCCCCGGCAGGGGAAGATAATAATATGCTCCAGACAGTTCCTACCCCGGTCTGTCAACCCCAGCATTCTTCAGACTCCGCTCGACCCCTGGGCCTCGGGGAGTTACATGGCAAGAGGCATAAGTCCGCTAGGCGGGCAAAACCCGACTCCTATGTAGACTCCTCTACTGAGGGTTCTTCGGGTTCTTCTAATGAGTCTGAGGACTACGAGTCCAATCCCAACATTGAAGAGGATGCTGGGGATACGGCGCTCGACACCGACGCCAACCCTGCCACGCAGGGCAATGTTATCCTAGATGCCCTAGGAGAACCCCTGTTCCATCCAGACGCGATCTCCCACCCGAGATCGGGCGACTGGTCACCACTCCCCCATGTGGCCCAATATGTAGAGCTTTGGGCCCGTAAAGCTCTGGATAGGTCCAGCCGTAATAAGCTGAGGGCTGAATGCCCTAGACCTTTTATCCCCAATAAAGTGGTGGTCACCCCTGAGGTGGACCCTATCCTGATGAAATACCTTTTAAAATCAGGAAAATTCACTAAGAAGGGTATAGAACGCTCCTTTAAGACTATTCAGGAGCGTATCCTTGATTTAATGGGTCCCCTTACAAAAATCCTTAATTTAGCGGAACATTCCGCAACGACGGATGAGCCTGTGGACGTCCGTCAGCTCCGTGGGTGGGCTCAGAGAGCCATTTGCCTGGCAGGTACGGCCAATACCACCTGCTCTGTTGAGAGGCGCCGGTCGATCCTTATGAGACTCGACCCGCAACTATCCCACCTGGCCGAGACCGAACCTGGTCCTTCGGCAGCAGGCATGCTTTTTGGAGACAGTCTAATGAAATATGTCAATAGATTTGTTGGCCTTTTTACGGGCTTAGATAAGGCCCAAAATTCCCTAAAGAAATCGGGGTCCAGTAAAATTTTTCCCTGGGCCGGCAGAAGTAGAGGCCGATCTGCCGGCCACTCTGCTCCCTATAGGCCACAGGGCAGACCCTTCGCCGAATACCAGTACCCACAGGCTCCCCCCTCCTACACCGCACCCGTGGTTCAACCATCACCATTCTTCCCTCCTCGAGGCCGACCCTGGAGAGGTCGTTGCGGACGTGGATACCCCCGTTCCCGCCCTTCTACCGGTGAGTGTAACTTCCATTCCACAGTCTCACATACCTGTGGGGGGTCGACTGATGTATTTTACCCACGCCTGCTCTGCGATTACGGCAGACGTATGGATTCTTCAGACAGTGGGGGGGGTATCACATAGAATTCCAATCCTTGCCGATTCTGGGTGTGATTCCGCCTCCTATTTACTTTTCCGATCAAAACGTTGCCCTCATAGACAACGAGGTACAGGATCTCCTGTACAAACATGCGATCGTGGAATCCGACCCATCTTCCCTAGGGTTCGTAAGCAACCTCTTCCTAGTGAAGAAAAAAGGGGGCGGCTACCGCCCAGTCATAAATCTACGAGACTTAAACCAACATGTCACGTATCGCCATTTCAAGATGGAGGGAATTCATTCCCTCCGGGACCTCCTACTACCAGGAGACTGGCTGGTGAAGGTGGACTTAACCCCTTAAGGACCAGGCCATTTTACACCTTAGGACCAGAGCGTTTTTTGAACATCTGACCACTGTCACTTTAAGCATAAATAACTCTAAGACGCTTTTACCTATCATTCTGATTCCAAGATTGTTTTTTCGTGACATATTCTACTTTATGTTATTGGTAAAATTTTGTCGATACTTGCATCGTTTCTTAGTGAAAAATTCCAAAATTTGATGAAAAAATTGAAAATTTTGCATTTTTCTAACTTTGAAGCTCTCTGCTTGTAAGGAAAATGGATATTCCAAATAATTTTTTTTTTATTCACATATACAATATGTCCACTTTATGTTTGCATCATAAAATTTACGATTTTTTACTTTTGGAAGACACCAGAGGGCTTCAAAGTTCAGCAGCAATTTTCCAATTTTTCACAAAATTTCCAAAATCACAATTTTTCAGGGACCAGTTCAGGTTTGAAGTGGATTTGAAGGGTCTTCATATTAGAAATACCCCATAAATGACCCCATTATAAAAACTGCACCCCCCAAAGTATTCAAAATTACATTCAGTCAGCGTTTTAACCCTTTAGGTGTTTCACAGGAATAGCAGCAAAGTGAAGGAGAAAATTCAATCTTCATTTTTTACACTTGCATGTTCTTGTAGACCCAATTTTTGAATTTTTACAAGGGGTAAAAGGAGAAAATGTATACTTATATTTGTAGCCCAATTTCTCTCGAGTAAGCACATACCTCATATGTCTATGTAAAGTGTTCGGCGGGCGCAGTAGAGGGCTCAGAAGCGAAGGAGCGACAAGGGGATTTTGGAGAGTACGTTTTTCTGAAATGGTTTTTGGGGGGCATGTTGCATTTAGGAAGCCCCTATGGTACCAGAACAGGAAAAAATACCCACATGGCATACCATTTTGGAAACAAGACCCCTTGAGGAACGTAACAAGGAATAAAGTGAGCCTTAATACCCCACAGGTGTTTCACGACTTTTGCATATGTAAAAAAATTTTTTTAAAAATGTCACTAAAATGTGTGTTTCCACCCAAATTTCACATGTATGCAAGGGTTAATAGCAGAAAATACCCCCCAAAATTTGTAACCCCATCTCTTCTGAGTATGGAGGTACCCCATAAGTTGACCTGAAGTGTACTACGGGCGAACTACAATGCTCAGAAGAGAAGGAGTCATATTTGGCTTTTTGAGAGCAAATTTTGCTCGGGGGCATGTCGCATTTAGGAAGCCCCTATGGTGCCAGGACAGCAAAAAATACCCACATGGCATACCATTTTGGAAACTAGACCCCTTGAGGTACGTAACAAGAAATAAAGTGAGCCTTAATACCCCACAGGGGTTTCACGACTTTTGCATACGTAAAATAAAAAAAAAAAAATTTCACTAAAATGTGTGTTTCCCCCCCAAATTTCACATTTTTGCAAGGGTTAATAGCAGAAAATACCCCCCAAAATTTGTAACCCCATCTCTTATGAGTATGAAGGTACCCCATAAATTGACCTGAAGCGCACTACGGGCAAACTACAATGCTCAGAAGAGAGGGAGTCATATTTGGCTTTTTGAGAGCAAATTTTGCTCGGGGGGCATGTCGCATTTAGGAAGCCCCTATGGTGCCAGGACAGCAAAATAACCCCCACATGGCATACCATTTTGGAAACTAAACCCCTTGAGGAATGTAACAAGGGGTACAGTGAGCATTTACCCCCCACTGGTGTCTGTCAGATCTTTGGAACAGTGGGCTGTACAAAATTTTTAATTTGCGCAGTCCACTGTTCCAAAGATCTGTCAGACACCAGTGGGGGGTAAATTCTCACTGCACCCCTCATTACATTCCGTGAGGGGTGTAGTTTCCGAAATGGGGTCACATGTGAGTTTTTTTTTTTTTTTTGCGTTTGTCAAAACCGCTGTAACAATCAGCCACCCCTGTGCAAATCACCTCAAATGTACATGGTGCACTCTCCCTTCTGGGCCTTGTTGTGCGCCCCCAGAGCACTTTGCGCCCACATATGGGGTATCTCTGTAGTCGGGAGAAATTGCATTACAAATTTTGGGGGGCGTTTTCCCTTTTACCTCTTGTCAAAATGAAAAGTATGGGGCAACACCAGCATGTTAGTGTAAAAAAAATTTTTTTTTACACTAACATGCTGGTGTAGACCCCCAACTTCACCTTTTCATGAGGGGTGAAAGGAGAAAAAGCCCCCCAAAATTTGTTAAGAAATTTCTCCCGAGTACGGCGATACCCCATATGTGGCCCTAAACTGTTGCCTTGAAATATGACAGGGCTCCAAAGTGAGAGCGCCATGCGCATTTGAGGCCTAAATTAGGGACTTGCATAGGGGTGAACATAGGGGTATTCTACGCCAGTGATTCCCAAACAGGGTGCCTCCAGCTGTTGCAAAACTCCCAGCATGCCTGGACAGTCAACGGCTGTCCGGCAATACTGGGAGTTGTTGTTTTGCAACAGCTGGAGGCTCCATTTTGGAAACAGTGGCGTACCAGACATTTTCATTTTTATTGGGGAGGGGGGCTGTGTAGGGGTATGTGTATATGTAGTGTTTTTTACTTTTTATTTTATTTTGTGTTAGTGTAGTGTAGTGTTTTTAGGGTACAGTCACATGGGCGGGGGATTACAGCGAGTTTGAGCTGCCGCACAAAATTTGCTGCATCGCAAACTTGCAGCCTGATACTCACTGTAAGCCCCCTGCCCATATGAATGTATCCTGTACATTCACAGTGGGGGGGGGGGGGACCTCCAGCTGTTGCAAAACTACAACTCCCAGCATGCACAGTCCATCAGTGCATGCTGGTAGTTATAGTTTTGCAACAGCTGGAGGCACACGGGTTGGGAAACACCGAGTTAGGAAACAGACAATGTTTCCCAACCAATGTGCCTCCTGTTGTTGCAAAACTACAACTCCCAAACATTCTCAGGCATGCTGGAAGTAGTAGTTCGGCAACATCTTTAGAGCTAGATGTTGCCGAACTACAACTCCCAGCATGCTTGGAGTTGTAGTTTTGCAACATCTGGAGGACTACAGTTTGCAGACCACTAATACAGTGGTTCCCAATCTGTGCCCTTCCAGATGTTGCAAAACTACAACTCCCAGTATGCCAAAACTGTCCAGGCATGCTGGGAGTTGTAGTTCTGCAACATCTGAAGGGCCAGATGTTACAGAACTACAACTCCCAGCATGCCTGGACAGTAAGGGCATGCTGAGGATGTGTAGTTTTGCAACATCTGGAAGGCACAGTGGTCTCCAAACTGTGGACCTCCAGATGTTGCAAAACTGAAACTCCCAGCATGCCCGGACGCCAAGGGCTGTCTGGGCATGCTGGGAGTTGTAGTTTACAGGGTCCCTTTACAGCAATGCATGTCGCTTTACGGCGACGTGCATTGCTGTAAAGGGCCCGACCGCGGCTGAAGATCTACTCACCTGTCGCCGCCGCCGCCTTCATCGCCGGGATCCGGGTCTTCAGGGACGAGGTAAGTACCGGGGCCGGTGCCCAGCACTCCCCCGTCCCCCGCCGCGTCCTCCGGTCTTCCTCCCGTCCTGTCCGGACTTTCAGGGGCCGGGCAGGACGGGAGGAAGTAACCGCCCCCCCTCCTGCGATTGGTCGGTTAACTAACCGACAGATCGCAGGGGATCGGAGGAGGTGTCAGGCTTGCCACCTCGCTCCTAGTCTTCAGCATGGTCCTGGCTGTCTGTGACAGCCGGGATCATGCGAAATTACCGGGCGGTCGGGTCCCAGAGACCCGATCAGCCCGGTATCGCCGCAGATCGCAAGGGCGATTTCCCTTGCGATTTGCGGCGATCGCCGACATGGGGGGCCTACATGGCCCCCCTCGGCGTTTGCCCTGGATGCCTGCTGAAGCATTTCAGCAGGCATCCAGTTCCGATCTCTGCCCGGCGAGCGGCAGAGACCGGAAAATGCCATGACGTTGTGGAACGTCATTGGTCCTTAAAGCCCAGGGTGCCATGACGTTCCACAACGTCATTGGTCCTTAAGAGGTTAAAGGACGCCTACCTCACCATCCCTATACACCCAGAGTCACAACAATTCCTCCGATTCCTTTGGAAGGGCCGCATGTGGCAATTTACCTGCCTTCCGTTCGGCCTATCGTCCGCCCCGTGGTGTTTCACCAAACTGATGAAACCGGTGGTGGCGGCTCTGAGGAGCAGGGGGGTTCGTCTGATCATTTACCTAGACGACCTTCTCATCATGGCCCGTTCCAAAGCTCAGGCCTCCCTTCACATGTCGTGGGCGATATCATTGCTACATACTCTGGGCTTCATAATCAACCGAGAAAAGTCGGTCCTGATTCCTGGTCAGGAGATGGAATTCCTGGGTTTCTTGGTGGACACCAATTGCGCACTACTGCGACTCCCCAAGTCCAAGCTAGCCCTGATCCGCAAGGAAATCAGGGCGGTTCTGCGCAAAGGATGCTTATCATTACGGATTCTGGCGCGCCTGGTGGGACTCCTGGCGGCTTCCATCCAGGCTATCTTTCCAGCCCCCTTGCATTATCGAGCCCTTCAGAGGCTCAAGATCTTGCATCTGCGGCAAGGCCTCAGATACGCGGACAAGGTACCTCTTTGTCCGGCGGCTATCGAGGAGTTGCATTGATGGCTTCGTCATGCCGTCGAGTGGAACGGCAAAGCCATTTTCAACCCATACCCAGACGTCATCATAGAGTCGGACGCGAGCAGGCTTGGCTGGGGCGCTCGATGCGGGGAGACTTCCACAGGAGGGACTTGGTCCGTCAAGGAGGTCGACCTGCATATCAATGCATTGGAGCTCCTGGCAGCATATTTTGCCGTCAAGAGTTTCATGCCTCGTTCGTCCAATTGTTGTGTGTTACTACGCATGGACAACGTGGCGGCGGTTCAGTACGTCAACCGCTTGGGGGGTACCAGATCCAAGATCCTGGCAGATCTTGCCAAAGACTTCTGGCACTTTTGCCTGGCCCACAACATTATCCCGGTAGCGGAATACATTCCAGGGGTCTCCAACACGGTGGCCGATTGGAATTCTCGCTATCTCCTCGATTCCAGCGATTGGCGGCTGGACCGCTCCATCTTTCTGCAGTTGCGGCGCCTGTGGGGTCCGTTATGCATGGACCTTTTTGCGTCCCGCCTCAACCACCAGCTGCCCCACTTCTTCAGCTGGAGGCCGGACCCAGAGGCAGCAGCGGTAGACGCTCTCCGCCTCACCTGGCCCAGGGGAACGCATTACGCTTTTCCTCCCTTCCAGTTGATCCCCCGGGTTCTTCTGCATACGATGAACCAGAGAGCGACGGTTGTGCTGATCACGCCTTGGTGGCCGACGCAACCATGGTTTCCTCTCCTTCTGGGGATGGCCGTGGATTATCCCAGAGTGATACCCCACATTCCATACCTTCTCACCAACCCGACCGGGGGTCTCCATCCTCTGGTGTTGGAGGGCAAACTGCCTCTCCTGG
Source organism: Hyla sarda (assembly GCF_029499605.1). Taxonomy (NCBI): domain Eukaryota; kingdom Metazoa; phylum Chordata; class Amphibia; order Anura; family Hylidae; genus Hyla; species Hyla sarda. Next base: position 201,162 of record NW_026607600.1, read on the forward strand.
CGTGGTTGGTTTCGGGGTCTCAGACGCGGATCATGACCTTTCAAGATCAGCTAGGGACCTCCTCGCCCTGGCCTGGGCCCCCGGGACTAGATCGGCATACCGATCAGCCTGGAGGCTCTGGGTTCGTTGGTGTGATCAACGGCAAGTTGATCCCGTACATGCACCTGTGTCTGTAGTGGTGAACTACCTGGCGGATTCCTTTGAATCTGGCAAGTCTTATAGCTCCATTAACGTATACCGGTCGGCTATTGCGGCTTATCACTGCCCAGTGGACTCTCTACCGATTGGCAAACACCCGCTGGTTTGTAGACTTTTGCGTGGCATAAAATTTCAGCGTCCCCCTAGGCCTAGGTATCAGTCGACCTGGGATGTCTCCAGGTTGCTTGATATGTTTGCTTCATGGATGGACAATGACTATCTTTCCCTGAAACTACTGTCATACAAACTGACGGTCCTTCTATGTTTGGTGTCCATAAAGCGGGTCTCAGACGTGAAGGCTCTGGACATCTCTAGGCGACAATTTTCGCCTCAGGGAGTGAAATTCTCGGTGGTCCGTAGGACCAAGACGGGTATCCACTCGGTTTTTTATCCATTTTTTCCTGCGCATCCGAAGCTCTGCGTTGTTCGTTGCCTACAGGCGTACGAATCGCAGACAGCAGATCTGCGCTCTCCGGATTTCTCTCAGCTCCTCGTCTCTTATGTCAGACCTCATCGTCCAGTTGCCTCCGCTACCCTAGCGCGTTGGGTACGCTCTGCCATGGACATGGCGGGTATAGATGTATCTCTGTTTGGAGCTCACTCGTCCAGGGGTGCTATGGCTACGAAAATAGTCACAGCAGGGGTCTCTCCGATTTATTGATGGCGGCTGATTGGTCTTCGGAGACCACCTTCCGTCATTTCTACTTCAGACCGGAGGACCATGTTTCTCTGTCGGTCTTATAAGGCTCTGACTGGTTACTGTTTATTTCTGTCATAGCTAGTTGTTAGCTTTGAACTTGCATAAGATATGAGCCTCCTGTCTGATATATAAATCTAGATTTTCCTAGCTTGTGACGGAAAATATTAGTTATATGAAGACAGGAGGCGAGTATCTTCCCTCCCTACCCAACCCTATTACGATTTTTTGTTATCTTTTTCAGGATACTGAATGCATTGGCTGTTTTCCCGATTACGGATAACCTGTTGGTTACGCACTGCTTGGGTTCCTTTCGGTCCCCGTTGGGACGAAGTTAGGCCGTCGTTTGGCCTTGTTTCCTGAGTTCCAGACCGGCTGGCCGAAGATGCAAGGAGCGTTGGGGACGTCTGACTGGAGTTCGGTTTCCTGTGCGGCTCTGATTCGCATGAAGAAAGAGGAGGATCTATATGTGGGCAGTCCTTATATAGGGGCTACGAAGGAGGAGTGACTACTGTGGCCCTAGGACTGCTGGGAGTTGTAGTTTGAAGTTTTCTTTTATTGAATTGATACCAAAGTGTTCTGCTATGGGCATTATTAAAGAAAGAATATGCATAAGATACTCGCCTCCTGTCTTCATATAACTAATATTTTCCGTCACAAGCTAGGAAAATCTAGATTTATATCCTGTAAATCTTTTATTAGAAAAATATAAATAATAACAAAACATAAACCAGCACAACTTTGCCATAACGGAAAACAACAACATGAAATAACATAAACCCAAACTTTACATTTAAATAAAAGAACAAAAATCCTGCCTAACCGGCCAGCCCAGCTTTCCTACTAGAGCTATAAATATTACAACTTCACCTTTCATAGCCAAACAACACACTCATAAGAAACATAAATATAGCACTATTTCGTTTAAACTCAAAACACCCAAACTCGGGAAAAATCATACATTACAAATAGAAAACACAACAAGCACTCACACTGCACACCATGTTTTTTTTTTTTTTTTGAAATAATAATATTAATAATAATAATAACACTATACCACACACATGCACACACACACACACACATATATATATATATATATATATATATATATATATATCAATATATTAACCAAAAATAAATAAATAAATTAAATTCAACTCAAAATACCCAAACTCGGGAAAATATCACAGAAAACACAAGACACACATGCTTACACACATCTTTACTACATACTACATATATAAACCAAAGAAAATAAATCCACAACGGGATACTAAAGAAACATTACTACAAAAACAAAACTGGTTCGACTGCCATGTCTATCTCTACTATATAAAAAAATAAATAAATAAATAAATAAAACAATTATAATGATATAACATACATTATACATACTATATACATAACTAACTATATACACTACTATATACAATACTATACACAAACTATATACACCTATAAATAAACAGAAAACTCACCTACAAATATAAAAGAACGTTCTACACTAAACTGACCCTTCACGCACACCACCCGCCCTCCTGTACATGGGTCAGAGTTTTTTCCATACAGTTCATAGTCCTCAATGTCCAGTCCACGACTCGCCCATGCCAGGTCCACCAAAAGAAAAGACCACCACCACCCACAAATATACCCTCCCAACCTAGAACTCCTCCCAACCAACTTAACCATTACCAGCTTTAACATACATAAGCAAACAATACAACCCACTTTAGGCCCAAGTTCTGTGCCTGTAAGCCCTTCATAACCATAGCATCTGAAAACAAAACAAAAAGCTATGGTGCACATGCATTAGCCCACCACCAGGAAGAAGGATGGCAATCCTGATACATACAAAAATTACATTCTTTCCCTAACTGCACCCTACCTCTCACCCTACCATTATCCCTAAAGATAAACTGACCCTACTATCACCCTAACCCTGTCCCTGCATCACTGTCCCTAACCAAATCAAGGGTACTCTACCCAAAAGGTCTAGTACCTAGGGCACATCAAAAGAAAACCCTCTCCATAGGAGAGAAGCCCTACTGGTACCAAGACTGCCATACTCCAAAGACCTGATCTTCTCGAGGTCACCGGTGATGTTCCTACAGACCTCCACCTCGGAGAGGACTTTGCGCTGTGTAGACACTAAACACTGTGCATTCCACGTGTAGTACCTAACCACTAAACTGACTAAAAATAAAGTGCCCCGATCATGGCCACCCAGGTTCCTGAATGCCCCATAAGCCCACTCTGGATAGGTAAGGCCGGCAAGTTGACCCACCCGGTTGTAGACCCTTATATTAAAGGGGCAATGAAGCAGGAAATGGTCCATGCTTTCCAGCATGTCCCCGCACTCTTCTCGGGGACATCCCCGGTCATCAGATCTCCTACACTTCAAATTGTCCCTCACATATAGCTTCCCCTGAAAGCAGCGCCAGGCCAAGTCCCAAAACTTCTGGGGGATCCTTTTCATATTTAAAAAATACAACCCCACCCTCAGATCCCGACCTGGGCAGTCCCTGAGCGCCAGAGGCTTCTGGAAGTGGGTCAACAGAACCCGTTTGTCAAGGAACTGCCTTGACTGGGTCCTGATCTCCCACACTCCCAGACCCCACCGACGTATCGCCTTCAGAGTCGGGGTAGCGTAAGCCGGAAGATATCCATGAGGCGTACGGAGGTCCTTCACTTGCCCTCCTGTCTCCCATTCCTGGAAGAAAGGCCGAAACCATTTTCTGCAGGAGAGTACCCACGGAGGAGCCCTCTCTGAACAGAGGTTTGAGATGTTGGCTTTCAAGAAGGTGTTTGTTAAGAACACCACAGGGTTTACCATAGATAAACCCCCTAGTCTCCTTGTGCGGTACGTAACCTCTCTCTTGACTAGGTTCATCCTGTTCCCCATAACAGTTGGAAAAACAGGCTGTAGATCCTAGTGTAGTAAGCCTCTGGCAAGATACATACGCTGCCCAGATAGATAAACAAGGGGAGCAGGTACGATTTGATCAGGTGTACCCTTTCCCTGAGGGTCATAGACCAACCCTTCCACTGATCCACCTTATGAGTGGCATCCTGTAGCTTACCGTCCCAGTTTTTGGTGGGATAATCATCCTGGCCGAATGTGATGCCCAGAATTTTTGCTGAGTCTTGGGGCCCTGGGAGGGTGTCCGGGAGATCAAAAGTGGGATCTCCCCCTCCCAGCCAGAGACTTTCACACTTATCCCGGTTGATCTTAGACCCGGATGCCTCCGAGTAGCGTTCCACCTCCAACATCACCACATCGACCTCCTCTCTCGAGGACACGAAAATGGTGACATCATCAGCGTACGCCACCACTCTCTGGGCGACATCCAGCTCCGCCAGACTCATCCTGACTTCCGCCAACGGCCCACAATCTACCCTCCGGACGAAGGGATCAATTGCGAACACGTATAAAAGCGGGCTCAAAGGACAACCCTGACGGACTCCGGACCCCACCTCAAAAGAGCGGCCAGACCACCCGTTCACCAGCGGGAAACTCTCTGCCCCTGCATATAAGGTCTTAAGCCAATTAATAAAAGCACACGGTAAGCCATATCTCAGAAGGACGGACCAGAGGTACTCATGGTTCACCCGATCAAATGCTTTGGCCTGATCCAGGGTCAGCAAGTACCCCTTCCAGAGACCTGCACTACTCCGCTCCACTGCCTCCCGGACACCGAGAACAGCACTTAAGGTGCTTCGGCCTGGAACAGAGCAGTGCTGGGCCCCCAAAAGGAGCCGGGGTGCAAACTTCACCAGCCGATTAAACAGTATATTGGCCAGAAGCTTCTTGTCCGTATTGAGAAGAGCTATGGGCCTCCAATTCTCAATCTGGCTAGGATATTTACCCTTTAAGAGAAGAATCAGGGCTGACCTCCTCATTGACTTTGGCAGAGTGCCCGAGGAGAGACACTCATTGAATACCTCAGTCAAGAGGGGAGCTAAAGACTCCTTAAAGGTCCTGTACCACTCTGATGTTAAGCCATCCGGACCTGGTGACTTCTTGGGGGCAAGCCCCTCAATCGCCAATCTCACTTCCTCTTCCCTGATTTTTTCTGCCAAAACATCAAGAGAGGGGTCTACCCCTGGCTCAGGAATGGTTTCAGCCAGGAAAGCCGACATCCCGTCTCGATCTAGATCCTTCCTTCCCAAGAGATGCGAGTAGAAGGATCTGACGACCTCCAAGATCCCTGATCTGGACCGATTCAGAGATCCTGTACTATCAATCAGTCCTGAAATGACTTTACTACTCACTGACATCTTACAGTTTCTGTAAGGGTCGGGCGAGCGGTACTTCCCGAAATCCCTCTCAAAAACCAAAGATGCGTGCCTATCGTACTGACACCTCATCAGCAAGGATTTCACTCTGGAGATATCCTCTCGGCTACCTCCAGTCGAGATGAGAAGCTCGAGTTTCCTCCTCAGTCCCTGATACAGGCGATACCTGTTCAGGGACCTGAGGCTCGAGAGCTGGCGGAAGAACCCCGCAACCCTCTTCTTGAATATCTCCCACCACTCTGACTTACTACTACAAAGGTCCAGTAAAGGTACCTGACTCTGAAGAAAATCCTCAAAGAACTGTCTTACCTCCGCTTCCTCCAGGAGGGACGAATTCAGCTTCCAATAACCTTTACCCATCCGAGGGGTCTCTGAAACATTCAGGGAAAACAAAATCATACAGTGATCGGAGAACTCCACCTCAACCACGGACACTGCGGAAGAGACGGCTTCCTCCTTCAAATAAAACCTGTCTATTCTAGACCTGCAGCTACCTCGATGATAGGTGAAACCCGCGTGGCCTGAGGGGCTCCGGATGTGGGCGTCCTCTAGGCGAGCTTCCCTAACTATACTATTGAGAGCTATGCTATCATAAGCCAACCGATCATTGGAGCCTCTCCTATCTTGGGATCTCATGACAGTATTGAAATCCCCTCCAAAGATAACCTGTCGGCTTGTAAAAAGAAAGGGCTTAATCCTCATAAAGAGATCTTTTCGTCCCCACTTGGTTTGTGGAGCGTATATGTTAATAAGCCGGAGCCCTTGCCCCTTCATGAGGACATCTAAGATCAGGCACCTCCCCATTTCTAACTCAATAACCCGTCTGCATTCAACAGGAGCGGTAAAAAGGACCGCCACCCCACTATACGGCTCAGCCGCAAGAGACCAGTGGGAAGGGCCACGCCTCTACTCTCTCCTGGCTTTTATCAGGCAGGCAAGATCTGACAACCTGGTCTCTTGTAAAAAGAAAATGTCGGCTTCAACACGGCCGAGAAAATCAAAGGCTGCGAATCTAGCCGTATCAGACTTTATACTGGCACAGTTAATAGATGCCAGTGTCAATGGGGTGAGTGCCGCCATCATGGGTGATTGAGATAGACGGCCCTAACCCCCTCATTTTTGTTTCTTCTTTACCCCCTCATCCCCAGATGAGGAGGCTTCCTTGTCTTTGGACCGTTTTTTTTATTCTGACTGGTCCATTTTATAATCCCCATCTCCGCCTGGCTCCGATTTGGCCCCATCCCCTGCGGAAATTGCCCCATCAGGACAGGGCCCAGTTCCCGCTGGAGGCTCCCCCACTTCAGGCACCCCATCCCTGACGCCCCCCCCTTCAAGGAGGGGGAGGAGATGTCTTCAAGGACAGAGTACCGGTTAGACAGATCAATCAGAGGGGGGGCAGGTAAGCTTCCGCTTGGGACCTGGTCCGCAGCACGGGGACTAGAGGGCTCCGACCTCTTCTTTCTCCCTTTACTGCCCTTCTTTTTTGGCCTCTCTTCACCCTCCTCATCCACACTTTCACAGTGGGAGGAATCGGAAAGATCGGCCTTGCTGCCCTCTTCTTTACAGATTCTCCCCATTTCCTCTTCCAGCACATTCTCCCCCAGGGTCTCAGCAGTTTCAGGACTAACCTCAGGAGCAGGGCCAGAAGCTACCCCTGCCACATGGGAACTCTCCAGTTCCCTGCTCCTTCTCCGATTAGCCTCCCGCCTCAGCCTGGCGGGACTTTTCCTCTTCACTGACCCTGTTGCACCTTCACCCGCACCCGTGCCCTCCCCAGCTGAGGCAACATTACTGCTCTCCCCAGCCAAGGTGACCGTCGCACGGGCAAAGGCGCTAGGACAACGGCTGAAAGGGTGTCCTAAGACACCACACAGATGACACCTGATCTGCCTACAGGATGCGGCAAGATGACCTACCCCACCGCACAGTGCACAGACCTGCACGGTACAGGCTGCCCTAAAGTGAGTGGGGCTGCCACACCTGTGACAGACCTTCGGCTGCCCCTGGTAGAAAACTTGGATTCTGTCTCTCCCAAGGAAAGCAGCTGATGGGATGTGGGCAACAGTGCTCCCTGAACGCTTCAGTTTGACGGAAAACGTCCAGGCCCCAGACCAGATCCCATGTTCTTCATAGTTCTTTTTTGGCATGTCCGTCACATCCGCATATCGGCTAAGCCAGGTCATAATGTCATAGCAAGATAGTGACTCGTTACGTGTCAAAACGGTCACTTTCTTGGCCAGATTCTGACGGGATATCGCCTTTACGGCGAAATCCCGCCAGCCGGGCTCGCTTTTCACCACCTCATAATTCGACCAGAAAAGTTCCAAACCCTCTGGCCGAACAAAGCTGATGTCAAACTCGGAAGTACCATAGGGGTGGATCAGGGCAAAGATGTCACTTGCCCTGAATTCCATCCGGAGTAGGAGCTCAACCACCTTACCCCGAGGCGGACACGCATCTTCGCCCCTCCACACTAAACGGACCACATTTCTACGGCCACTTTCCTGCCCGGATGTCGGGAGGGACCAGACCACCTCCCCGTTTTGTTCTCGGAAGGCGCCTAAGCCATGTCTTTCTATCCAAAAAGACAGGTCAACCTCACCCCTCCCCTCTACATGGATTGACCTGTCTCCCCTACGTAGAGCCTCCAGGAGGCGCTGTTGCAAGTGACCCCCAGAGCCAGACGGAGATGGGGATCCCCCTGATCCCCCGGCAGTGACGCTGGCATAGCTTCTGGGAGAAGCAGCCACTACCGGGGGGGCAGTCGAACCAGGAACTGACCCAGAGGCCAAACCTGGACCCTTACTCTTAACAGAATCATCAGCCATAACACCTCTCTCTGCCATTCCACTACCGCTCCTCACCTGTATTTCACTTGCACCCCTCTCTTGAACTCCACTTGCACCCCTCTCTTGCACTCCTCTTGCACCCCTCTCTTGGACTACACTTGCACCCCTCTCTTGCACTCCTCTTGCACCCCTCTCTTGCACACTACTTGCACCCCTTTCTTGCACTCCGCTTGCACCCCCCTCATCCACACTGCTACTACAACTCCTCCCATTCGCACCACCATAATTCACATTCTGCACATTACCATTTTTATTCACATTTTTCCTTTCACTTTCACTCTTGCGTTCACTCTTCCTTGGTGTGTTACAGACTGGGCTGGCTGGGTCTTTTGCTTCATGTTTAAGGGTTGCCGGTTTCAGGATTGGTGCTGCATAGTTCTTTCTTCCTGTGTCTTGGGGTGCAGACACAGGCTCCGCCTCTGACATGGGTGGCCATGCCCCCTCGCTAAAAGACTGTCCCTCCGGACTAACTCCCGCTACAGCTGATGTGCAGGTTACCTCCCCCTTTATAGTGGAGTGCCCCCTGGCGCCAGAAGCAGTACCAACCACGCCACCTAGGGGACCGCCCCCTGAACCAACAAGGTCCGGCGCCCGGAAACTCTCCCCCCTCACAGGAGAGTGCCCTGCAGTGCCAGGACCTGTACCGCCCACTTTAACCAGGGGACCGCCCCCCGAACGGGTGAATCTGCCGCTATTTTCCGGTGCCTGGACACCCTCCCCCCTCACAGGAGGGTGCCCTTTTTTTTCTATAGCACCCGCGGCGATTTTGGGTGCACTACTGTATCCCCCATGCTGGCCCCGCTCCACTACAGAAACGGGGTCTGGCAGATTGGGGGACCCAGCACCCTGAACCGACTTTTCAGCCGACCCAGACTGCTGGAAGGGAGAAAAGACAAACTTAACTCCTTGTGTCTTCTTCCTCTTCTTGCCCTTTCCTTTCTTCTTCTTTCCCTTCTCCCCTGGGCCCAAATCATCCCCGAAGGAAAAGTTTTCCAGACGGGTGGGGGACTCCTGCATAACAATCGCCCGCAGGAGACCCCCATCTGCCAAGCCGCTGCCATCACTGCAGTCACTGCTGTCATCATCATCATCCTCCTCACTGGAGGGAGGTAAGGCCACCTGAGCCGAGTTTACATAGTCCTCACTGAGGGTAAGTGGGGGGTCTGGGGTAACAGTGGTGGTGGTACACACAGGTCCAGTATCCATATCCCCCTCACTCACATCCCCCTCCATCTCCTCCTCCTCACTCTGGCAGTCATCTTGGTTACTCACTTGTCCTGAGACCTTCATGCTGGTGAAACGATCTTTGTTCACAAGTCTCTCGCTGAGTATACCACCTCCCTCCACAATGTCCGATCTCAGCCTCACAATCTCATCCACCTGTTTCTTCAGAGCTCTCACCTTGGTGGAAAATGCTGCCCTCTTGGTCTTTGCTGCATTGTTTGCTTGGTAGCTTGTGAACTTCAGCTCCTCTCTGAGGCCTCTTAGTTGTTTGCCGAGCTGTTCATACTGAGCCATTTTGGCCTGGATTCTGGACCCAAAGCTGGCCAGGGATTCTCTGGGCCCCTTTACCCCCCATTGCTGGGGTTCTGAGGAAACAGATGCAGACTTTCCACTCCGCTGCCTGGATGAGCTTCTGCTGGAAGCTTTGCAGCTCCCAGCTGAGGTCAGGGGAGGGGGCCCCACATGGCTGTGGACCCTGGTGGATCTCCTCACCCCATCCTGACTACTGGCTGTTGCATTTTCCTTTGCACACCCTGCCAGCCGAGAACGGGGGGTGCAAGATGAAGCCCCAGCTTCCCGGGGCTCCATAGCAGGAAAACCTACCCAGGTGTCTGCCACACACCTGGGGAGGGGTGGAAGAAAATCACTGCTTCTCTGGGAAACTCTGGAGCTCAGCAGAACACAACCTTTCTCCAGAGCTGTACTCACTATTCTGCTGGTGAGGTCACTGTGTACGTACATTACATTACTGATCCTGTACTGATCCCGAGTGTGTGTGGGATGGGGGTGGGGGACCGGGGGGCCCCCCAAAAAAATTGCTTGCCCAGGGTCCAATCAAAATTAAAGACGGCCCTGTCCATTATACATACACTGTACAGCAATCATACATCCATTATACATACACTGTGTCTGTGACTGTACAACATTATTAATGGATTGGATGTATGATTGCTGTACAGTCACAGTGTATGTATAATGGAGGTATGATTGCTGTACAGTGTATGTATAATGGAGGTATGCTTGCTGTACAGTGTATGTATAATGGAGGTATGCTTGCTGTACAGTGTATGTATAATGGAGGTATGCTTGCTGTATAGTGTATGTATAATGGATGTATGATTGCTGTACAGTCAGTGTATGTATAATGGAGGTATGCTTGCTGTACAGTGTATGTATAATGGAGGTTCGATTGCTGTACAGTGTATGTATACTGAATGTATGATTGCTGTACAGTGTATGTATAATGGATGTATGATTGCTGTACAGTGTATGTATAATGGAGGTATGCTTGCTGTACAGTCACAGTGTATGTATAATGGATGTATGATTGCTGTACAGTCACAGTGTATGTATAATGGATGTATGATTGCTGTACAGTCACAGTGTATGTATAATGGATGTATGATTGCTGTACAGTTTATGTATAATGGAGGTATGCTTGCTGTACAGTGTATGTATAATGGATGTATGATTGCTGTACAGTCACAGTGTATGTATAATGGAGGTATGCTTGCTGTACAGTCACAGTGTATGTATAATGGATGTATGATTGCTGTACAGTTTATGTATAATCGAGGTATGCTTGCTGTACAGTGTATGTATAATGGATGTATGATTGCTGTACAGTCACAGTGTATGTATAATGGATGTATGATTGCTGTACAGTTTATGTATAATGGAGGTATGCTTGCTGTACAGTGTATGTATAATGGATGTATGATTGCTGTACAGTCACAGTGTATGTATAATGGATGTATGATTGCTGTACAGTCACAGTGTATGTATAATGGATGTATGATTGCTGTACAGTTTATGTATAATGGAGGTATGCTTGCTGTACAGTGTATGTATAATGGATGTATGATTGCTGTACAGTCACAGGGTATGTTTAATGGAGGTATGCTTGCTGTACAGTGTATGTATAAAGGATGTATGATTGCTGTACAGTCACAGTGTATGTATAATGGAGGTACGCTTGCTGTACAGTGTATGTATAATGGATGTTTGATTGCTGTACAGTCACAGTGTATGTATAATGGATGTATGATTGCTGTACAGTCAGTGTATGTATAATGGATGTATGATTGCTGTACAGTGTATGTATAATGGATGTATGATTGCTGTACAGTCACAATGTATGTATAATGGATGTATGATTGCTGTACAGTGTATGTATAATGGATGTATGATTGCTGTACAGTGTATGTATAATGAATGTATGCTTGCTGTACAGTGTATGTATAATGGAGGTATACTTGCTGTATAGTGTATGTATAATGGATGTATGATTGCTGTACAGTCAGTGTATGTATAATGGAGGTATGCTTGCTGTACAGTGTATGTATAATGGAGGTATGATTGCTGTACAGTGTATGTATTCTGAATGTATGATTGCTGTACAGTGTATGTATAATGGATGTATGATTGCTGTACAGTGTATGTATAATGGAGGTATGCTTGCTGTACAGTCACAGTGTATGTATAATGGATGTTTGATTGCTGTACAGTCACAGTGTATGTATAATGGATGTATGATTGCTGTACAGTTTATGTATAATGGAGGTATGCTTGCTGTACAGTGTATGTATAATGGATGTATGATTGCTGTACAGTCACAGTGTATGTATAATGGATGTATGATTGCTGTACAGTCACAGTGTATGTATAATGGATGTATGATTGCTGTACAGTTTATGTATAATGGAGGTATGCTTGCTGTACAGTGTATGTATAATGGATGTATGATTGCTGTACAGTCACGGTGTATGTATAATGGATGTATGATTGCTGTACAGTCACAGTGTATGTATAATGGATGTATGATTGCTGTACAGTTTATGAATAATGGAGGTATGCTTGCTGTACAGTGTATGTATAATGGATGTATGATTGCTGTACAGTCACAGTGTATGTATAATGGAGGTATGCTTGCTGTACAGTGTATGTATAATGGAGGTATGCTTGCTGTACAGTGTATGTATAATGGAGGTATGATTGCTGTACAGTGTATGTATAATGGAGGTATGATTGCTGTGCAGTGTATGTATAATGGAGGTATGATTGCTGTACAGTGTATGTATAATGGAGGTATGCTTGCTGTACAGTGTATGTATAATGGATTTATGATTGCTGTACAGTGTATGTATAATGGATGTATGATTGCTGTACAGTCACAGGGTATGTTTAATGGAGGTATGCTTGCTGTACAGTGTATGTATAAAGGATGTATGATTGCTGTACAGTCACAGTGTATGTATAATGGAGGTACGCTTGCTGTACAGTGTATGTATAATGGATGTTTGATTGCTGTACAGTCACAGTGTATGTATAATGGATGTATGATTGCTGTACAGTCAGTGTATGTATAATGGATGTATGATTGCTGTACAGTGTATGTATAATGGATGTATGATTGCTGTACAGTCACAGTGTATGTATAATGGATGTATGATTGCTGTACAGTGTATGTATAATGGATGTATGATTGCTGTACAGTGTATGTATAATGAATGTATGCTTGCTGTACAGTGTATGTATAATTTAGGTATGCTTGCTGTATAGTGTATGTATAATGGATGTATGATTGCTGTACAGTCAGTGTATGTATAATGGAGGTATGCTTGCTGTACAGTGTATGTATAATGGAGGTATGATTGCTGTACAGTGTATGTATACTGAATGTATGATTGCTGTACAGTGTATGTATAATGGATGTATGATTGCTGTACAGTGTATGTATAATGGAGGTATGCTTGCTGTACAGTCACAGTGTATGTATAATGGATGTATGATTGCTGTACAGTCACAGTGTATGTATAATGGATGTATGATTGCTGTACAGTTTATGTATAATGGAGGTATGCTTGCTGTACAGTGTATGTATAATGGATGTATGATTGCTGTACAGTCACAGTGTATGTATAATGGATGTATGATTGCTGTACAGTCACAGTGTATGTATAATGGATGTATGATTGCTGTACAGTTTATGTATAATGGAGGTATGCTTGCTGTACAGTGTATGTATAATGGATGTATGATTGCTGTACAGTCACAGTGTATGTATAATGGAGGTATGCTTGCTGTACAGTGTATGTATAATGGAGGTATGCTTGCTGTACAGTGTATGTATAATGGAGGTATGATTGCTGTACAGTGTATGTATAATGGAGGTATGATTGCTGTGCAGTGTATGTATAATGGAGGTATGATTGCTGTGCAGTGTATGTATAATGGAGGTATGCTTGCTGTACAGTGTATGTATAATGGATGTATGATTGCTGTACAGTGTATGTATAATGGATGTATGATTGCTGTACAGTCACAGGGTATGTTTAATGGAGGTATGCTTGCTGTACAGTGTATGTATAAAGGATGTATGATTGCTGTACAGTCACAGTGTATGTATAATGGAGGTACGCTTGCTGTACAGTGTATGTATAATGGATGTTTGATTGCTGTACAGTCACAGTGTATGTATAATGGATGTATGATTGCTGTACAGTCAGTGTATGTATAATGGATGTATGATTGCTGTACAGTGTATGTATAATAGATGTATGAATGCTGTACAGTCACAGTGTATGTATAATGGATGTATGATTGCTGTACAGTGTATGTATAATGGATGTATGATTGCTGTACAGTGTATGTATAATGAATGTATGATTGCTGTACAGTGTATGTATAATGGATGTATGATTGCTGTACAGACACAGTGTATGTATAATGGATGTATGATTGCTGTACAGTGTATGTATAATGGATGTATGATTGCTGTACAGTCACTGTGTATGTATAATGAATGTATGCTTGCTGTACAGTGTATGTATAATGGATGTATGATTGCTGTACAGTGTATGTATAATGGATGTATGATTGCTGTACAGTGTATGTATAATGGATGTATGATTGCTGTACAGTGTATGTATAATGGATGTATGACTGCTGTACAGTGTATGTATAATGGAGGTATGCTTGCTGTACAGTGTATGTATAATGGATGTATGATTGCTGTACAGTGTATGTATAATGGATGTATGATTGCTGTACAGTGTATGTATAATGGATGTATGATTGCTGTACAGTGTATGTATAATGAATGTATGATTGCTGTACAGTGTATGTATAATGGAGGTATGCTTGCTGTACAGTGTATGTATAATGGATGTATGATCGCTGTACAGTGTATGTATAATGGAGGTATGCTTGCTGTACAGTGCATGTATAATGGATGTATGATTGCTGTACAGTGTATGTATAATGAATGTATGATTGCTGTACAGTGTATGTATAATGGATGTATGATTGCTGTACAGTGTATGTATAATGAATGTATGATTGCTGTACAGTGTATGTATAATGGAGGTATGCTTGCTGTACAGTGTATGTATAATGGATGTATGATTGCTGTACAGTGTATGTATAATGGATGTATGATTGCTGTACAGTGTATGTATAATGGATGTATGATTGCTGTACAGTGTATGTATAATGAATGTATGATTGCTGTACAGTGTATGTATAATGGAGGTATGCTTGCTGTACAGTGTATGTATAATGGAGGTATGCTTGCTGTACAGTGTATGTATAATGGAGGTATGCTTGCTGTACAGTGTATGTATAATGGATATATGATTGCTGTACAGTGTATGTATACTGAATGTATGATTGCTGTACAGTGTATGTATAATGGAGGTATGCTTGCTGTACAGTGTATGTATAATGGATGTATGATTGCTGTACAGACACAGTGTATGTATAATGGATGTAGGATTGCTGTACAGTGTATGTATAATGAATGTATGATTGCTGTACAGTGTATGTATAATGGATGTATGATTGCTGTACAGTTACTGTGTATGTATAATGAATGTATGCTTGCTGTACAGTGTATGTATAATGGATGTATGATTGCTGTACAGTGTATGTATAATGGATGTATGATTGCTGTACAGTGTATGTATAATGGATGTATGATTGCTGTACAGTGTATGTATAATGGATGTATGATTGCTGTACAGTGTATGTATAATGGAGGTATGCTTGCTGTACAGTGTATGTATAATGGAGGTATGATTGCTGTACAGTGTATGTATAATGGATGTATAATTGCTGTACAGTGTATGTATAATGGATGTATGATTGTTGTACAGTGTATGTATAATGGATGTATGATTGCTGTACAGTGTATGTATAATGGATGTATGATTGCTGTACAGTGTATGTATAATGGATGTATGATTGCTGTACAGTGTATGTATAATGAATGTATGATTGCTGTACAGTGTATGTATAATGGAGGTATGATTGCTGTACAGTGTATGTATAATGGAGGTATGATTGCTGTACAGTGTATGTATAATGGATGTATGATTGCTGTACAGTGTATGTATAATGGAGGTATGATTGCTGTACAGTGTATGTATAATGGAGCCTCCAATCTAAAAAAAAAGCTTCCAATCCCCAAAAAAGTTTTAATAAAGTTTTTCATTTTGTTTGTATTGATATTTATATGAGTGTAGGTCTGTTTATGTATGTGTGCATGCAAGCAAGAGGGGCTGAAACGTCGCACTGTTTGACATGTGGAATAAATAGTTATTTTTTGGATATTTGGAGTGCCGCACCATTTTTGAAGTTATCAATTGGCTGTGATCGAGCCTGAGGAGCTGGCATCCGCCTACTGTGGTAAAGTAGTGCTGCATTTTTTCGACATTTATATATATATATATATATATATATATATATATATATATAAAAACACACGCGTGTGCGGTGTGAGTTTGTGCTTTAGGGTGCACACTCCTCTACACCCCTCTGTCACCCATGTACACTCCTCTACACCCCTGTGTCACCCATGTACACTCCTCTACACCCCTCTGTCACCCATGTACACTCCTCTACACCCCTCTGTCACCCATGTACACTCCTCTATACCCCTCTGTCACCCATGTACACTCCTCTACACCCCTCTCTCACCCATGTACACTCCTCTATACCCCTCTGTCACCCATGTACACTCCTCTACACCCCTCTGTCACCCATGTACACTCCTCTACACCCCTCTGTCACCCATGTACACTCCTCTATACCCCTCTGTCACCCATGTACACTCCTCTACACCCCTCTGTCACTCATGTACACTCCTCTACACCCCTCTGTCACCCATGTACACTCCTCTACACCCCTCTGTCACCCATGTACACTCCTCTACACCCCTCTGTCACCCATGTACACTCCTCTACACCCATCTATCACCCATGTTCACTCCTCTACACCCCTCTGTCACCCATGTACACTCCTCTATACCTTTCTGTCACCCATATGCACTCCTCTCTACCCCTCTGTCACCCATGTACACTCCTCTACACCCAACTATCACCCATGTACACTCCTCTACACCCCTCTGTCACCCATGTACACTCCTCTACACCCATCTATCACCCATGTACACTCCTCAACACCCCTCTGTCACTCATATACACTCCTCTCTACCCCTCTGTCACCCATGTACACTCCTCTACACCCCTGTCACCCATGTACGCTCCTATACACCCCTTTGTACATTCCTCTACACCCCTTTCACCCATGTATGCTCCTCTACACCCCTGTCACACATGTACACTCCTCTACACCCCTGTCACCCATGTACACTCTTCTGCACCCCTCTGTCACCCATGTACACTCCTTCATACCCCTCTGTCACTCATGTACACTCCTCTACACCCCTCTGTCACCCATGTACACCCATCTGTCACCCATGTACACTCCTCTACACCCCTCTTTCACCCATGTACACTCCTCTACACCCTTCTGTCACCCATGTACACCCATCTGTCACCCATGTACACTCCTCTACACCCATCTGTCACCCATGTACACCCATCTGTCACCCATGTACACTCCTCTACACCCCTCTGTCACCCATGTGCACCCATCTGTCACCTATGTACACTCCTCTATACCCCTCTGTCACTCATGTACACTCCTCTATACCCCTCTGTCACCCATGTACACTCCTCTACCCCCCTCTGTCACCCATGTACACCCATCTGTCACCCATGTACACTCCTCTACACCCCTCTGTCACCCATGTACACCCATCTGTCACCCATGTACACTCCTCTACACCCCTCTGTCACCCATGTACACCCATCTGTCACTCATGTACACTCCTCTAAACCCCTCTGTACACTCCTCTACACCCCTGTCACCCATGTACGCTCCTCTACACCCCTGTTACCCATGTATGCTCCTCTACACTCCTGTCACCCATGTATGCTCCTCTACACTCCTGTCACCCATGTATGCTCCTCTACACCCCTGTCACCCATGTATGCTCCTCTACACCCCTGTCACCCATGTATGCTCCTCTACACCCCTGTCACCCATGTACGCTCCTCTACACCACTGTCACCCATGTACGCTTCTCTACACCCCTCTCTACACCCCTCTGTACACTCCTCTACACCCCTCTAAACCCCTCTGTCACCCATGTCCACCCCTCTACACCCCTCTGTCACCCATGTCCACCCCTCTACACCCCTCTGTCACCCATGTCCACCCCTCTGTCACCCATGTCCACTCTTCTACACCCCTCTGTCACCCATGTAAAAAAAAAAAAAGAAAAAAAAGTTTGGCGCCTAATAGGTTTGTTTTGCAGATTTAACGGTGAAGAATTGTGGCTGGAAGAAATCGTGATGATGGCCCAGACCAGATGGAGAAGAGAAGGCAACGATGCAAATTAGAGAAGACGTCATTGGTGAGTTGCTGTATAAAGCAGCACTTTAAACTACATACTCACTGATAAATAGATATAGTGCATTGCGTTTTTTACCGTTTTATCCTTTTTTTTTTTTTTTTTCCTTGCTCGTCAACCTCGGTAGCGGTGCCCCGTGGAAATTTTTTTCCCAAGGTGTGCCCCGACCCGAAAAAGGTTGGGAAACACTGGTATATAGCATACATTCATATATATGGGATACAATACAGGAATATGGGTGCACTACTGTGGTAGATGTAAACAATACATTGGCTATCCCTCAACACTGATGTTAAAATTGAGACATTCGCCAGTGTATCCTTATATGAAGGACACACCAGAGCCCGCACACCAACGCCAAGGTTTCTCAAATTGGTGCGAGACCTAACGCTAATCCTACCTGTGCTTGATAAGCAAAACAGGGGCCAGTGGGCAATTACGGCAGCATTCGGTTGACTCACAACTTCCTCCCAGATACCCTCCAGCGTGACTGAGCACACATGCAATGGGAGGAGGGAGGCAAGCTGCAAGCCCCACCTGAGTTGGCTAATATGGGTGCCTGGCCTCACAGGTGCTACCTTAATGCTGCCTTGTAGATATTCAAGGAGCATTAATGTTGGAGTTTACACACCTCCAAATATAAAATTTAAACAAACAACAAAAAACGTGGTCTCAAATGGCTGGAGGTGCTCAACCCCAAATGCGGTTGTGCATTTTTACTGGGGGAGCAGATCCTGCCCTTGTAGTCCGTTGCTAGGGGCGATCCCCAGCATAAAAATGCATACAATGGAGGATGCCTGCAGCGGACTACAAGTGCCACAAGTGTGGTCAGTATATAGTATACATTCATATATATGGGGGTCAGTATATAGTATACATTCATATATATGGGGGTCAGTATATAGTATACATTCATATATATGGGGGTCAGTATATAGTATACATTCATATATATAGGGGTCAGTATGTAGTATACATTCATATATATGGGGGTCAGTATATAGTATACATTCATATATATGGGGTCAGTATATAGTATACATTCATATATATGGGGGTCAGTATATAGTATACATTCATATATATGGGGGTCAGTATATAGTATACATTCATATATATGGGGGTCAGTATATAGTATACATTCATGTGTGGTCAGTATATAGTATACGTTAATATATATGGGGGTCAGTATATAGTATACATTCATATATATAGGGGTCAGTATGTAGTATACATTCATATATATGGGGGTCAGTATATAGTATACATTCATATATATGGGGGTCAGTATATAGTATACATTCATGTGTGGTCAGTATATAGTATACGTTAATATATATGGGGGTCAGTATATAGTATACATTCATATATATGGGGGTCAGTATATAGTATACATTCATGTGTGGTCAGTATATAGTATACATTAATATATATATGGGGTCAGTATATAGTATACATTCATATATGGGGGGCAGTATATAGTATACATTCATATATATGGGGGTCAGTATATAGTATACATTCATATATATGTGGTCAGTATATAGTATACATTCATATATATGGGGGTCAGTATATAGTATACATTCAAATATGGGGTCAGTATATAGTATACATTCATATATATGGGGGTCAGTATATAGTATACATTCATATATATGGGGGTCAGTATATAGTATACATTCATATATATGGGGGTCAGTATATAGTATACATTCATATATATGGGGGTCAGTATATAGTATACATTCATATATATGGGGGTCAGTATATAGTATACATTCATATATATGGGGGTCAGTATATAGTATACATTCATATATATGGGGTCAGTATATAGTATACATTCATATATATGGGGGTCAGTATATAGTATACATTCATATATATGGGGGTCAGTATATAGTATACATTCATATATATGGGGGTCAGTATATAGTATACATTCATATATATGGGGTCAGTATATAGTATACATTCATATATATGGGGGTCAGTATATAGTATACATTCATATATATGGGGGTCAGTATATAGTATACATTCATATATATGGGGGTCAGTATATAGTATACATTCATGTGTGGTCAGTATATAGTATACATTCATATATATGGGGGTCAGTATATAGTATACATTCATATATATGGGGGTCAGTATATAGTATACATTCATATATATGGGGGTCAGTTTATAGTATAAATTCATTTGTGGGGACAAGTATATAGTACATTTTTATGTTGGGTCATTATTAGTGTTGAGCGGCATAGGCCATATTCGAATTCGCGATATATTTTCGCATAAACAAAAATTTGCATGGGCGAAAGTTACCATATGTGAAAAATTTGCATAAACGAAAATTTGCATATGCAAATTTTCCCATATGCGAAAATTTGTACGCCAGTCTCACACAGCAGTATTAGAGCCTTCTTTACACCACGCAAGCTGGAAGCAGAGAGGGATGATCACTGTGATGTGTACTGTGGGGGGAAAAAACAATATTCATAATTTCGAATATATAGTGCTATATTGGTGAATATTCGCGAATTCGCGCATTGCGAATATTTGCGAGCAACACTAGTGTTGACCACCATACGAAGGGGCAGCCGGCACGCCCCCTCAAAAAAAGCGCTATGGCAGAGCCAGAGATATCCAAAGGCAGCGCTGCATCAGTCCCCCCAAAAAATGTGAGTTCCTGGATTTAAATATCTATATTCAGGATGGCTGTTCGCATACTGCCAACTATTTTAAGGAGGTGGATGCAAACAGATACCTCGACTTTAACAGTTGCCATCTTAAATATTGGAAGAAGAACATTCCATTCGGTCAAATGAAAAGAATCCGAAGGAATTGTTCTTCCACCCAAAAATACCTACAACAACTAGAGAACCTGGAGGATGGGTTTAAACAAAAAGGGTATCCCAAACCCCTTATACAAGGAGCACGCCAGAGAGTGGACGAATTAGAACAAAGTGCTTGCTTGAAAAATAATAAACAGGGTAATGCAGAGGGGGGTTATAATGATGAATTTGATTCTGTTTTTCTAACTAGGTATTACACTTCACACACCAATATTTTTTTTACATTTTTTTTTATTTTTTTTTGTATAGGTAATATCACCAGCTCATATTATTGTGTCATGATTACTGGCACCATATGTAGTCCCCCAGTTATTCTTCTTTAGATGTTTTCCGTGTCCTGTGCAGTATCTCTCCCAGAAGTCCACTTGATGGCCCCCGTGGTGGTCTACACCCCGAAGTCATCAATTTTTACTCTAAGAGAGAGTGTGCAGCTGTTTCTGGAGACGGTCAACAATAACCTCTGCATGGTGGAATAATAGGTCACGATGTTTATCAGGATCAGTAGAAGCATCACCCACTCGATGATTATGATGGGGATTTCACGGATCTCGTCCCAGTCTTCATCATTATGGAATAATTCCTTTAATGTTTCATATCCAAAATAGAAAACTACACAGACAAAAGTCAGGCCACAGCAGGTGCATCTACTATGGTGGATGACTTTTTTTGCTCCTGGTAATTTATACATCTGGATGGACTGCCCAAGGTAGTATAAGGCTTCACATGTAATGGAAATTATCGTGCTGACAAAGTGTATCCTGGGATATTCTTCGGGGGACAATACATGCATAACAGCTGTGGAAAAACAGGAGGCCCACACAATGGCCAGCAGGATCCTCTGGATCAGGACCTGATGACCCCTGAACTCTTCAGTATGCATAACCATATACTTATAAATAAGAAAGGTTAGTACCAAAGTGCCAATGGACGTCCCTATGAATCCAATTCTGAATAATATGCTTTCGGGAAAGACATTTCCCACGTCACTGTGAAGGAAAAGAAACCAATGTTATTATGGATATTTCCTCACTCCCAACCCATGAAATAAGAATCATGTGCTTGTTTATCTTACCTGATGCTCATCAGTGGCGAGGCTGCATGGCCGAGGACGACCGTCATGATGTAGCTGGTGGCAAGCCAGGCTGCACACCAAAACGCCAACAGGAGGGGGACGAACCCCAGTCCTTTTAGCTCCATTTCAGACAAGTAGAAAAAGAAGACGCTAATCTCACTATTCTCACTAATCGCACTGGAACAGACTGAAGGCTCGGGCGGCTGTCAGTGGGATGTCAGGCCTCCAGCTGTCTATGACATCACATGTGACATGTCAGAATGACTGCTTGTTTCTTTGAGCTGCCATGATTTAGTATCTGCTATAGACAGAACCTGATGTTTTTACTATGGACCTTACAGACCTCAGAACCCAAGTAATTAGTGCAGGGGCTCCATTTTGATCATCTCATATTTCACATTATTTGAGTTCCAGGGCTCAGATACATTTGCACCCTCTATAGCAGTGGTCTTCAAGCTGTGAACCCCCAACCGCTGCAGAACCACAACTCCCAGCATGCCCAGACAGCAACTTTGCATAAGGAAATAGTCTAATTAAACTTTTCTTATATATAGAATCCCTGAAATCTCCAATCTCTCCTTTTATTGCTTTATGATCTGTGTTACTTATTTGTAAAAAAACAATGTTTCTGATTGTCTTCCCCCCACACACTTATGGGCTATCTCTTCAAACGACTTTATTTGACCTAAAGCGTATAATTGATTTACATAAATAAGCCCCTTTTCATCCAAAAGAGTGAATCTTTAATTTTAAGGAACTCTTTAAGTGCTTTATTCGACCATAATGAAGTAAAGTCAAAACTCCATGTGATTTAAAAAATAAATGTAAGTTCCCCCCATACTTAATTATCTAGATATGCATGGGTGTAGTGAGTATCCCAGCTTCCAAAATCTCAAAAATATCCTTCATTTTTCAGAGGCTTTTTCAAAAATGAAAGAAGCGATCTGATTGGTTGCTATGGGCAACTCAGAAACTTTTCCTCTGGGCAGGTTTTGATAAATCTCCCTCTATGGGGGAGATTCATCAAGACCAGTGTAGAGGAAGAGTTGTGCAGTTGCCCATAGCAACCAATCAGATTGCTTCTTTCATTTTTCACAATGCCTTTGCAAAATGAAAGAAGCGATCTGATTGGTTGCTATGGGCAACTCAGCATATTTTCCTGGAAAAGTTTCTGAGTTGCCCATAGCAACCAATCAGATTACTTCCTTCATTTTTCAGAGACTTTTTCAAAAATGAAAGAAGCGATCTGATTGGTTGCTATGGGCAACTCAGCAGCTTTCCCCATAGACCACAATGGGCCTACTGGTTTCAATGGGCAAAAAATCAGAGTTAATGCACTAGACACAGTTCTCTATACCATTAACCCCTTCCCGACCTATGACATACCTGTACGTCATGGGTGGCAAGGTGTTCCCGACCCATGACATACAGGTACGTCATGAACATTTTTGCCGCTACTCGCGGCATCCCGCAGCGCCCGGTAAGATGGTGGCTATCACTGATAGCCAGCCATCTTACCATGCGACCACGGGGGGTTTCATCCCCCCCCCCCCCCCAGCGATCGCTGCTATCAGCTGGTCAACTCTGACTAGCTAATAGCAGCGTTTCGCTATCAGAATATTTAGCAGCGCGGTGTGTAAGTCCCGATCACGGGGATCGGGGGACACACCGCTCTGCTAAGTGTCCCTTAACCATCCCCCGGCATCACTTACCCGACCATGCGGTGTCCCGAGTGGTCCCGTTGCGAGCGACGTCCTCCAGGCGGTCCCGGCGGCGCTGCGTCCCGGAGGTGAGTTTCCGGCAGCAGTGCGGCATCTTCATTGGCAGCAGTGAGATCGCCGTAAAGCGATCTCACTGCTGCCTCTGGGAGTTTCAAAACGGCAACTCCCAGCATGCCCAGACAGCCTTTGGCTTTCTGGGCATGCTGGGAGTTGTAGTTTTGTAACATCTGGAGGTCCACAGTTTGGAGACCACTGTATAATGGTCTCCAATCTGTGCTGTTCCAGATGTTGCAAAACTACAACTCCCAGCATGCTCAGTCTGTCCAGGCATGCTGGGAGTTGTAGTTCTCTAACATCTGGAAGAGCATAGATTGGAGACCATTATACAGTGGTCTCCAAACTGTGGACCTCCAGATATTGCAAAACTACAACTCCCAGCATGCCCAGACTGCCCAAGCATGCTGGAAGTTGTAGTTCGGCAACATCTGATCCTTCAGATATTGCCGAACTACAACTTCCAGCATGCTTGGGCAGTCTGGGCATGCTGGGAGTTGTAGTTTTGCAACAACTGGAGGCACACTAGTTGGGAAACATTGTCCGTTTCCTACCTCAGTGCCTCCAGCTGTTTCAATTGTTGCAAAACTATAACTCCCAGCATGCACTGACAGACCATGCATGCTGGGAGTTGTAGTTTTGCAACAGCTGGAGGCACACTGGTTTGGAAACGCTAAGTTTGGTTGCAAAACACTTGAAAGTTTATTACTTAACTTAGTGTTTCCAAACCAGTGTGCCTCCAGCTGTTGCAAAACTACAACTCCCAGCATGCACGGACAGCCAAAGGGCATGCTCGGAGTTTGCAACAGCTGGATGTTTGCCCCCTCCCCCCAATGTGAATGTACAGGGTACACTCACATGGGCGGAGGTTTACAGTGAGTGCTGCAAGTTTGAGATGGCGCAAAATTTGCGCTGCAGCTCAAACTCCCAGCGGCAAACTTGCTGTGAACCTCTGCCCATGTGACTGTACCCTAAAAACACTACACTACACTAACACTAACCTAAAATAAAAAGTAAAAAACACTACATATACACATTATCCCTACACAGCCCCCCTCCCCCAAAAAAATGAAAAACGTCTGGTACGCTACTGTTTCCAAAACGGAGCCTCCAGCTGTTGCAAAATAATAACTCCCAGTATTGCCGGACAGCCATTGACTGTCCAGGCATGCTGGGAGTTTTGCAACAGCTGGAGGCACCCTGTTTGGGAATCATTGGCATAGAATACCCCTATGTCCACCCCTATGCAAATCCCTAATTCAGGCCTCAAATGCGCATGGCGCTCTCTCACTTTGGAGCCCTGTCGTATTTCAGGGCAACAGTTTTGGGACACATATGGGGTATTGCCGTACTCGGGAGAAATTGCCTTACAAATTTTGGGGGGCTTTTTCTTCTTTAACCCCTTATGAAAAGGTGAAGTTGGGGTCTACACCAGCATGTTAGTGTAAAAAAATAATTTTTTTACTCTGACATGCTGGTGTTGCCCTATACTTTTCATTTTCACAAGAGGTAAAAGGGGAAAAAAGATCCTCTAAATTTGTAATGCAATTTCTCCCGAGTATGGAGATACCCCATATGTGGGCGCAAAGTGCTCTGGGGGCGCACAACAAGGCTCAGAAGGGAGAGTGCACCATGTACATTTGAGGCGATTTGCACAGGGGTGGGTGATTGTTACAGCAGTTCTCGGAATCAGAATGATAAGTAAAAGCATTCCAGAGTTATTAATGTTTAAAGTGACAGTGGTCAGATTTTCAAAAAATGCCCAGGACCTGAAGGTGAAAATGGGCTGGGTCATGAAGGGGTTAAAGGGGTACTCCGGTGAAAACCTTTTTTTTCTTTTAAATCAACTGGCTCCGGAAAGTTAAACAGATTTGTAAATTACTTCTATTAAAAAATCGTAATCTTTCCTGTACTTATTAGCTGCTGAATACTACAGAGGAAATTATTTTCTTTTTGGAATGCTCTCTGATGACATCACGAGCACAGTGCTCTCTGCTGACGTTATTATAATAATAATAATAATAAGTCTTTATTTATTGTTGTCCTTAGTGGGATTTGAACCCTCTCCAGCTCCACTATATCTTTCTTGTACACTGGTGCTCAGTACTGTACACAGTACTCTATGTGAGGACTGACTAGTGATTTGTACAGCGGTAGAATTATTTCCTTGTCGTCGGCATCTATGCCCCTATTGATGTACCCCATGATTTTATTAGCCTTGGCAGCAGCTGCCCGACACTGGTCACTACAGCTAAGTTTACTGTTACCTAAGGCTCCTAAGTCCTTTTCCATGTCAGTCGTCCTAAGTGTTCTTCCATTTAATACATAATCCCAGCTCGGATTTTTGCATTACCTTACAGTTATCAGTGTTGAACCTCATCTGCCACTTCCCAGCCCAAACCTCCAACCTATCCAGATCCATTTGTAACAGTGCACTGTCCTCTATAGTGTTTACCACTTTACAGAGTTTGGTGTCATCTGCAAAGATTGCTACTTTACTATTCAACCCCTCTGCAAGGTCATTCATGAATATATTAAATAGGACAGGACCCAAGACAGACCCCTGTGGTACCCCACTAGTAACAGTCACCCAATCAGAATAAGTACCATTAATAAACACCCTCTGTTTCCTATCATTGAGCCAGTTACTTACCCACTTGCGCACATTCTCCCCCAGCCCAAACCTTCTCATTTTATGCACCAACCTTTTATGTGGAACCGTATCAAATGCTTTGGAAAAATCCAGATATACGACATCCAGCGATTGCCCCATGTCCAGTCTTGTGCTCACCTCCTCATAAAAGCTGATCAGGTTAGTTTGACAGGATCAATCCCTCATAAATCCATGCTGATACAGGGTCATACATTTATGGGGTATTGCCGTACTCGGGAGAAATTGCCTTACAAATTTTGGGGGGCTTTTTCTTCTTTAACCCCTTATGAAAAGGTGAAGTTGGGGTCTACACCAGCATGTTAGTGTAAAAAAATAATTTTTTTACTCTGACATGCTGGTGTTGCCCTATACTTTTCATTTTCACAAGAGGTAAAAGGGGAAAAAAGATCCTCTAAATTTGTAATGCAATTTCTCCCGAGTATGGAGATACCCCATATGTGGGCGCAAAGTGCTCTGGGGGCGCACAACAAGGCTCAGAAGGGAGAGTGCACCATGTACATTTGAGGCGATTTGCACAGGGGTGGGTGATTGTTACAGCAGTTCTCGGAATCAGAATGATAAGTAAAAGCATTCCAGAGTTATTAATGTTTAAAGTGACAGTGGTCAGATTTTCAAAAAATGCCCAGGACCTGAAGGTGAAAATGGGCTGGGTCATGAAGGGGTTAAAGGGGTACTCCGGTGAAAACCTTTTTTTTCTTTTAAATCAACTGGCTCCGGAAAGTTAAACAGATTTGTAAATTACTTCTATTAAAAAATCGTAATCTTTCCTGTACTTATTAGCTGCTGAATACTACAGAGGAAATTATTTTCTTTTTGGAATGCTCTCTGATGACATCACGAGCACAGTGCTCTCTGCTGACGTTATTATAATAATAATAATAATAAGTCTTTATTTATTGTTGTCCTTAGTGGGATTTGAACCCTCTCCAGCTCCACTATATCTTTCTTGTACACTGGTGCTCAGTACTGTACACAGTACTCTATGTGAGGACTGACTAGTGATTTGTACAGCGGTAGAATTATTTCCTTGTCGTCGGCATCTATGCCCCTATTGATGTACCCCATGATTTTATTAGCCTTGGCAGCAGCTGCCCGACACTGGTCACTACAGCTAAGTTTACTGTTACCTAAGGCTCCTAAGTCCTTTTCCATGTCAGTCGTCCTAAGTGTTCTTCCATTTAATACATAATCCCAGCTCGGATTTTTGCATTACCTTACAGTTATCAGTGTTGAACCTCATCTGCCACTTCCCAGCCCAAACCTCCAACCTATCCAGATCCATTTGTAACAGTGCACTGTCCTCTATAGTGTTTACCACTTTACAGAGTTTGGTGTCATCTGCAAAGATTGCTACTTTACTATTCAACCCCTCTGCAAGGTCATTCATGAATATATTAAATAGGACAGGACCCAAGACAGACCCCTGTGGTACCCCACTAGTAACAGTCACCCAATCAGAATAAGTACCATTAATAAACACCCTCTGTTTCCTATCATTGAGCCAGTTACTTACCCACTTGCGCACATTCTCCCCCAGCCCAAACCTTCTCATTTTATGCACCAACCTTTTATGTGGAACCGTATCAAATGCTTTGGAAAAATCCAGATATACGACATCCAGCGATTGCCCCATGTCCAGTCTTGTGCTCACCTCCTCATAAAAGCTGATCAGGTTAGTTTGACAGGATCAATCCCTCATAAATCCATGCTGATACAGGGTCATACATTTATTTTTATCAAGATATTCCAAAATAGCATCTCTTAGGAAACCCTCAAACAATTTACCGAGGTTAAACTAACAGGTCTATAATTCCCGGGGTCACCTTTTGACCCCTTCTTAAATATTGGCACCACATTTGCCATGCGCCAGTCCTGGGGAACAGTCCCTGTCACTATAGAGTCCCTGAATATAAAAAATTGGGGTCTGTCTATTACATTACTTTTGTAAATAGTCCGCCTCTTCCAAACCACATTTAACACACTGTGAAGTGATTCTCACCCCTATCCTATGTAAATGAAGCGCGGAATAGTGGGTCTTGTGTAATATCTTAAATTGTGTAATTTTATGTTCCATATTACGAGAAACCTTGCTTATATTTTGGGCCATAATGTCCCAATCTTCCTCAGACACAGTACCCACTATTCCGGACCATTTGTCTTTAATTCTGTCGATCCCCCTTACTCCAATAATCTTATTTAATTTCTTATACAAAATTGATATTCCTTTTTTTTTTTTAAAGTGCTCTATTTGAGTTAGTGCTTCTATGAAATTGTGTTTCTGTGCTACATATATCTCCTTATCTATCGTGTTATGGAATGCATGACTAACTTGCCAATAGTACAGCCAATCGTTATCACTAATATCATACCCCCTTTTTATGTGCTCAAATGAAAAGAGTTGTCCTTAATCAAATAATTGTTCCAGTCGTTTTATACCCTTACTATCCCAAAAAATTGACTCACACTTCACCAATTCTTTAAATTTATTGTTACCCCATAGGGGTGTGAACCCAAAACTATTTCCTACATGTAATTCTCCCTTTAATCTTTCCCATACTTTCCTATATTTATACAATAACATCGTGTTATTTGACCCACTCTCCTCATAATCATCTAATTCCAACACCTCATATATGTTCACTTTCTCCTTTTCTACTACAATCTTCTCCAGATATCTAAAATTTCTCCAATTCACGATTCGTACCAACTGCGCGGCCATGTAATAAACAAAGAAATTGGGCATATCCAATCCCCCCCTATCTCCAGGGGCCATAAAATATCTGTACTTCAGATGAACCCTTTTTCTTCCCCATAACAATCTACCCAGTATCACTTCTATCTTCCGGAACCAGCATTTGCCGATCCACACTGGCGAGGCAGCAAGAAAAAAAAGGATCTGTGGGAGGACCACCATTTTTATTATCGCCATCCTTTCTGACATAGAGAAGGGCATTTTAATCCATACTTCTACTCTCTTCGCTAAACTATTCAAAAGGGGCAGTATATTGTTAATCACAAACCTATCATTCGTGGCTGCTATTTTTACTCCCAGATAATGGAAACATTCATTTTTTTTGAACACGGATAGTCTTCCCACCGTCTCCCCCATATCTTCATCCAGGGGGAGCATAGTAGATTTACTCCAATTTATGTCCAACCCAGATAGAGGGGCAAATGCCTCGAACATCTTAATGATACGATGTATTTTTTCTTGTGGGTTAGTTACAAAAAGGAGGATATCATCTACAAATAACAAGATCTTACTCTTCTCTCCATTTACTCCAAATCCCTCATAAACATCATTATCTCTTATCCAAGCAGCTAAGGGTTCAATATAAATTAAAAATAAAAAGGGTGAGAGGGTGCAGCCCTGCCTTGTTCCTCTACTTAGTTTGAATGGGTAGGAGGGGGTTCCATCTACCACCACACTCGCCTCGGGGTTAGTGTATAGTAGCTGAATATAACTCAAAAACCTCGGGCCCACCCTAACCCTCTTCAAAACTTCCCAGAGGTATTCCCACTCCACCCTGTCAAAAGCTTTAGTAGCATCCAATGACAGAATGGAGCGGGGGCCACGGGATCCACTCTGGATTGCTTCATACACCTGGTGGATATTGTCATGAACCGTTCTTCCTGACCTAAACCCTCCCTGGTCACCGCCCACCACTACCTCCACTACTTTATCCAATCTCCTTGCCAGTGCTTTCGCTATTATCTTTATATCTGTATTAAGCAAGGAGATATGAGCCCAAATCCAAAGGATCCTTATCTTTTTTCCTAATGAGTCTAATATTAGCCTCACACATAGATTTAGGGAGAACCCCCCCCCCCCCTCCAGGATTCATTAATGATACCCAGCAGTTTTGGAAGCAGCAGGGTTGAGTATATTCTATATATCTAGAAAGGAATGCCGTCAGACCCAGGGGATGTATTCCCTTGGATTGATGCCAATGCCTCCTCCAATTCCTGGAGGGAGATTGGGTCATCCAGGGAGTCCCTGACATCCTCTGTCAAACTCGGAATATTAATTCCCCTCAAGAATTCCGCTACCTCCGCCCTATTAATATCGCTGCCCATATAGAGAATGGAGAAAAAAGAGCCAACCATTTGGGCTATTTCTTCTCTATCTGTGGTTATGCTGCCATCCTCCCTCCTCAGAGCCATAATACCACATTCGTCGCCTTGATTTTTAAGTAATCTTGACAGTGTCTTATTTGGTTTCCCTTTCTCAAAGAAATTAAATTGCCCACTGAAGAATAGTTT
This sequence comes from Hyla sarda, assembly GCF_029499605.1. NCBI lineage: Eukaryota > Metazoa > Chordata > Amphibia > Anura > Hylidae > Hyla > Hyla sarda. Next base: position 231,832 of record NW_026607600.1, read on the forward strand.
ATTTTGTGCCTTTTTAAGTAGATATTCTTTATATTTCTCTTGAGCTGCCTTCAGTTCTAACAGCTGTTCCCACCACTATCCTCTTCTATCTCTGCTTCTAATGTTGCCACTTTACTATTCAGTACTGATTCTTCCTGTGAGAATTCCTTTTTTTTTTTATTGATTCGCCCTATATATAGGCCCCTCAAGTATGCCTTCATAGTATCCCATACCACCTGAGGGTTTGCGGACTTATGATTAATCTCCCAGAATGCCTCTATTTCCTGTCTAAACCAGTCCTGGTTGCCCACTAATTCAATCCAGTGGGGGTTGAGCCGAAAGCCCAACCTTTTCCCACCCATTACCTTACCTCCAATTTCCACCACCACTGGGCAATGGTCCGATAGGGTTTTAGCTTTATACTGCACCCTGCTGGTCCAGGTCATTGCATTCTTATCACACAGGCATAAGTCAATTCAGGAAGCGGTGTTATATGAGGTACTAAAACATGAGTACTGTCTTACTCCTGGGTTTAGTTTCCGCCACCCATCAACCCAATTCATCTCTCCACAGTATCTCGCCAATGCTGTTTCGTTCCCCCCTACATTCCTACCTAATTTGTATCTGTCCATACTAGGGTCTATTACATTGTTCAAATCTCCAACTATCCATAATGCCGAATGTGTCTTACTTTCGCTATAGCTCACGAGGTCCCTCAGAACATCCACTCTAAAAGATGGAGGAATATAAACAAAAGCCAAGATGACTGCCCTATCTTCCCATATTCCATAAAGAAATACATATCGACTATACTTATCTACCTTTGCATTCTTAGTCTCGAATGGTACCCTCCTGTGAACATATACTGATACTCCCATGGAGTAGGAAGAGAGTCTGGAGTGGTATTCTTCTTTGGCCCACTTCCTTGGAAGTATCTGCTCATCTCTTGACCTATGGGTCTCAACTAAACATATGATCGCAGGAAGGCACCTCCGAATATAATCGAAGACTGCACACTTTTTAATTCTATCCGACATACCTCGTATGTTCCAGGCTAATAATTTAAGCATAGATATATTTGCCTAAGAGAAAAAAGAAAAGAGAGAAGAAGAAGAGAGAGAAAAAAAAAAAAAAACCTCTTTTGATCATCCCGTGCCATCCCTCCCTCCTTTCCCTTATCCTCCCCCCCCCCGCACCCCCCCCTCTCCCCATAATGCACCGTACTTCTACTATGCACTCGTATCCTAGTGACACCCCAGAGAACCCCCCAACCCCTCCCCCCCGAGACGTAACATTATTACTCAACTAATACTTCCAACCCCTAATGCCACAGTAGTGCCTTATATTAGATGCCTTATTTATCCATCCAATCTGAGACTTCTTGTGGGGTTCCAAATATTGTTACCTTTCCCTTATGCTCAACCCGGAGTCTCGTTGGAAACAGCAGAGAGAAGGGCACCCCTGCGTTCTTTAGCCGCCTTTTTATCTCCCGAAAGGATGCCCTTTTCCTCTGGGTCTCCCAAGAGAAATCCGGATATAGAAAAATATTCTGTCCATTATACTGTAGGTCCCTCATCTCTCTTGCCCTCCTAAGGATAGTATCCCTGTCCTGGGAGGTATATAACTTAATTAGGATTGTCCTAGGGGGACCCCCCGGAGGGGGAATACGCCTTGGCACCGATGAGCTCGTTCAATCCCAAACATTGGGGTAAGATGCCCTTCCCCTATCCCCTCCTTCAACCACCTACTAAGAAACTGTATGGCAGAGTTCCCCCCCCCCCTCCACCCCCTCAGGAAACCCCACCATCCTTATATTACAACGTCTGGATCTATCCTCAAGGTCTGTGAGCTTATCTTTAACAGATGTCCTCTCCTTTTTCAAGTCATTAACCTCCTCCTCCAAAACCTTAATCCTATTTTCTGTTTTAGGGGCTTCTTCCTCCAGTCTGGAAATCATATCTCTCATTTTAGTCATATCGTGTCTTATCAGAGATACCTCGGTAGATACCACACCTAATTGTTTATTTATCTCCTCAATTGCACAATTAGTTTTTTCACCCCTCCCAAGATCTCCTCCAACATCTGTGTTCCCATAGGGGGCACAGACTGCCCTTCCTCAGTTTCTTCCACCGCCAAGACCGAGTACCTAGAGCCTGTTTTACTAGGGGAGAGATCCTTCTGGGTTCTAGTTTTTATACCCACAGCTGGAGACTTCCATATTTTATCCAATTTACCCATAGCCCCCTTATCTTTTTGTGGCGAGCTACCCCCTGATCTTCTGGGGTTCACCTTAGGGGCCATTTCACCCACTATTTCTCTTCACTTTATATTTGTGGGGTGTATGTATCACTACGGGGATATCACGGACCAACTTAGCAACTTTATACACCATAGGCCCCTCCCACTCGAGAATTTAAATCCCGTTATTTACAGCATACAAAAGTAAGAATTCACAGTCCCATATGGCTCTGGGGAGCGCTTAAAACCTAGGGTATCACACCCTGATCCAGAAATATCCACCACCAAATATAGCATACTAATATGCAACTACGGAATCATTAGCGTATTCACGCTCCCCCTGGTAGACAGTGCAATCACCCCCCAGAGTCACTGATCTTATTGGGTCCAGGGAGGGGTTCAATTTCATGAGAGAGGAATTCTGCTAAGACCAAGTTGTTCAATTTAGTCCATGAGTCCCGGTTTCTCCAAATCGCTAGGAGGAGTGACCAGGCAGAGAGTCAGGCATCCAATATTGTCCATTCCACATGGGGCCAGTGCAAGAGGCTGCTGCTGTTCAGAATATTGCCGGGGTATTAATCAATGGTTTCACCGGCTTCTGCACTGTTAGATATTCATCACATGTAAAGTCTGATCGTTTTACTCAGCTCCACTCTCCATCCACAAGAAAGGGTCTGGGCCAGTCTATTCAAATCCCAGCAAGGAGTAGCGGAGTTCCACACATGCCCCTCAACACCTCCGCGTCTGTCTATTACATTACTTAATTCCTTTAGAACATGGGGGTGAATGCCATCTGGACCTGGTGATTTGTCTATTTTGATTTTTTGTAGGTGGCACTGTACTTCTTCCTGGGTTAGACAGGTGACCTGTACTGGGGAGTTTACCTTATCACACTGTATTTCACCTGGCATTTCATTTTCCTCAGTGAATACAGTGGAGAAGAATTTTAGTATATTTGCTTTTTCCTGATCCCCGTTTATAATTTCTTCCTCATCATTTTTTAAAGGGCCAACACTTTCATTTTTGACCTTTTTGCTATTTATATAATTAAAGAACATTTTGGGGTTAGTTATACTCTCTTTGGCAATGAGTCTTTCTGTCTCTATTTTTGCGGCTTTTATCTGTTTTTTACATATTTCACATTTTTCTCTATAGCTTTTTAATGCTTCTTCACTGCTGTCCTGTTTTAGTAACTGAAATGCTTTATTTTAGTCATTTATTGCCCCCTTAACATTTTTATTCATCCATATTGGTTTTCTTTTATTTCTGACCCTTTTATTCCTATAAAGTATATACATCTTACAGTGAAAATTTAAGATATTTTTAAAAGTCTCCCATTTAGTGTCAGTATTGTTCTTTTTGAGGACAATATCCCATTTTATATTGTTATGGGCTTCTCTGAGTTGATCGAACTTTGCTTTTCGAAAGTTCATTGTTTTTGTGGCCCCTCGAGAGATTCCCTTATTGAAGAACAAGTTATAATGTATTACATTATGATCACTATTTCCTCGGTGTCCATCTACTTGCACATTAATTACTCTGCCAGTTTCAGTACGTTGGTAAATATTAAGTCTAGTAGGGCGCCCCCTCTGGTCAGGCCCTGCACCATTTGGGACAGATAATGGTCTTTAGCTATAGTCAGAAATCTGTTTCCTTTAAAGTCGAAGTCTGCCCAGTTCTCCATGAACCCAAACCCCTCCTTCCTACACCAGCTTCTGAGCCACTTGTTTACCTCCCTAATCTCCCGCTGCCTCTCTGGTGTGGCTCGTGGTACAGGTAATATTTCAGAAAATACTACCTTGGAGGTCCTTGCCTTAAGCTTGCAGCCTAAGTCCCTGAAATCCTTTTTAAGGACACTCCATCTACCTCTTACTTTGTCATTGGTGCCAATATGTACCATGACTGCTGGGTCTTCTCCAGCCCCACCCAGCAACCTGTCAACCCGATCCGCGATGTGCCGAACTCGAGCGCCAGGAAGACAACACACTGACGTTCCGGTTGGTTGGTGTTTTTTCAGGCGTGATGCAGTGGACAGGCCTGCTTTCAGTCCCCCGTTGCAGCTCATGGGGAGCTCGCTCTGTTCCCGGGTGTGGCTGGTTTGGTTGGTTGTTGGTGTGGTGTTTTGGTTTTTCAGTGGTGCTGCAGGGTGGTTTACTACTGGGTGTCTTGGTAGTCAGTGGGTTTCTGCCATGCTTGGGTTTTTTGTTTGCGCTTTTTCCTTTGGTGTTGGTTGTGGGACTTTGGGTGCTTGCTTCGGCAGTTCATGTTCTAGGATTGTAACGGTACTGTGTGGGTTGGCGTGGCCCCTGTGCTTGATTGCGCTATAATTTGGTGATGCTTTTCTTTTTTGGGTGTGATTTGAGTGATCGGGGGCGTTTTGTCGGTCTGACATTTGGGGCGTTGTCACTGTTATTATTTCTTTCTTTCGGCTTTCTTCCTGCGCTCGGCTTGTTGCACCTAGTGCTTCGCTGTTTGGAGATAAGGTTTATTTTGCGGCTGTACTCCCTGGGGTCGGTATTGGGTGTTGACGCTTTGTCCCGTTCTCTGGCAGTGGTTCCGGAGGTTGCTCCCTCGGGTGGAGTCGGAAGGTTTGCTCATGTGGCTGTGGAATGGGAGACCACCTCGGGTTCGGGTCCCGGGGTAGGACTGAGTGATACAGTTGTGGTTAAATTTTCGGCCTGTGGGTCATCGTGGAGATTGGTGTATTTCTTGGTCCGCTTTAGTGGCTCCTGCGACTTGGTCGCACTCACGGTGAGGCGCTTGCGAGTAGTTGGGGTTGGTGTGGAGGCCGGGATGTCTACAGTCAAGGAGGGTCCCGAAGGTTCCAAATGTGTCTGTGGATAGGGGTTTTGTTTTTTGTACCTACAAGGTTCTGCTGTTTGACTTCCTATTTCGTTTTGATAGGCTGTGATAAAATAAGTTAACTGCTGTGTCTCCTATCCAAGGAGGTTCGAGATTTGGGCTGTATTCTGCATGTATCCAATTAACATTTTTAGTATGTGACGCTGGGTATCTTCACCTGTTCGTGTGAATCACCTACTACTCAGTGCAAAAAAAAAAAAGGGTGCTTTCCCACTGTGCTGCGATCCAGTGGGGTGAGGTTGCCGCATGGCGGGGGGTGATTTTTCTTTTCTGCTTTGCGGTTGGTGGGATGTTGGTGTATACCTAGGGGCTGGGCCCGTGAGCGGGTGGCCTTGCTGTCGGCGACCGTTTTTTCCTATCAGTTTTTGGGTCGCTTGGTGGCGGCTGTGGGTCGGATTTTTGGTTGTCGCTTTTGCGTCGTTTTTTCTGATCCGAGGTTTTGCTCTGGCTTTTTTCGGGGCTAGGTGGATGGGGCACTTTCTTTCTCCTCGTCTCCTTCCATGACACTTGGGTGTCTGATGTGTTTTTTGGGTGCCTATTTTGTGCGTTTTCAGGTCCGTCGGTCCGAGATTGCTTAGGCGATCTGGGACACACAGCTTGTGCTGCATGAGGGTCCACGAATGACTGTTTTTTCCGGTTGTCGTCCTATTGTTGACTGGACTGCGGTGGGGGCCTCCCCCCCCCCTTTTTCTTTTATGCTCCCCGCCCTCGATTGTCTGTTTTGGGTTTTGGCTTCTCTTTGTAGGAGGGGGTGTTGTGAGTTTGGGATTCGCTCTCTTTTTGTGTCGGTGTCGGCGGAGAGGGCTCAGTTTCGGGAGAGGGTAGCGCAGCGCGTGGGGCGCGGGCGATCTGCATGTTGCGTTGCTATTTTCGCCCAGTTTGATGTTTTCCACATGTGTTTTTGTTTTGCGAGCGGCTTTCCGCAAGGTGGTGCGAGTGCTGCGGCACTCTTCGGTGTATGGGCGAGTCTGAGAAATGAGTTCACACAAGAGTTAGTGAATACAAAAAAAATAAAAAAAATAAAATAAAATGCAAAAACATAGGACCTGGCGGCAGGTACCTCGGATTTCCTGGAGAGGTTATGTGTTGGGCGAATTTCCTGGAGAGGAAATGTGTTGGGCGACTTTCCTGGAGAGGAAATGTGTTGGGTGTGTTCGGGGGGCTGAGTTGGCCCCAGGTGTTGGCTATCCAGTATCTCTTGGGTGGGGGTCGGAGCCCAGTGTAGGGCTAACTGGTCTCCTCCGTGGCGGTAAGAAGACGGTGAAAGCGGGGTCAACCCGGGGTAGACCTCCACACAGGACAGTGTGGCAGCACCTCTCGGGTTGGCAAGAAGCCAATCGGTGTCTTTGTTACAGTTAAATTGTTATTTATATAAGTAATTTTATAAATAAAGCTTTGGCCGATCCCCACCCACGGAAAAGTTGAATTGTTGTTGTGTCAGTTATTATTTAATTAATTATTGTAGTAAGGGGGAGGGGTAGTTATAGCCTGCTCGGAGCTAATTGGGTCTCAACAGTCTGGAGGGGCAAGCTGTGCATAATTAGCTTGCCCCCTGACTGGTGAGCAGTTAAGGGGTTAAGAAATATACAGGCAATGTTTTTTAGCCCCCTCCCCCGCCTGTAAAAACCTGTTGCTAACTATAGTGGTATGTCCCATGGGTGGGGGGGAAGGAGTGCACCAATCAGGGGTCTAATAGTTTCCCGGGCTTTCAGGGGCCCTCCCCTGGGTATTTATAGCTGTGGTGCCTCCCTTCCCCCCTCAATCTGCCCAGGACCCGGAGTTTTGCCCTCCCTCCCTCCCTTTTTGTATCTCTGTTTATTGTAAGTCACAGCTTGGCGGTAAGAAGACGGTGAAAGCGGGGTCAACCCGGGGTAGACCTCCACACAGGACAGTGTGGCAGCACCTCTCGGGTTGGCAAGAAGCCAATCGGTGTCTTTGTTACAGTTAAATTGTTATTTATATAAGTAATTTTATAAATAAAGCTGTGGCCGATCCCCACACACGGAAAAGTTGAATTGTTGTTGTGTCAGTTATTATTTAATTAATTATTGTAGTAAGGGGGAGGGGTAGTTATAGCCTGCTCGGAGCTAATTGGGTCTCAACAGTCTTGCAAACTTCAGCTCCTCTCTGTGGCCTCTTAGTTGTTTTCCGAGCTGTTCATACTGAGCCATCTTGGCCTGGATTTTGGACCCAAAGCTGGCCAGGGATTCTCTGGGCCCCTTTACCCCCCATTGCTGGGGTTCTGAGGAAACAGATGCAGACTTTCCACTCCGCTGCCTGGATGAGCTTCTGCTGGAAGCTTTGCAGCTCCCAGCTGAGGTCGGGGGAGGGGGCCCCACATGGCTGTGGACCCTGGTGGATCTCCTCACCCCATCCTGACTACTGGCTGTTGCATTTTCCTTTGCACACCCCGCCAGCCGAGAACGGGGGGGGGTGCAAGATGAAGCCCCAGCTTCCCGGGGCTCCATAGCAGGAAAACCTACCCAGGTGTCTGCCACACACCTGGGGAGGGGTGGAAGAAAATCACTGCTTCTCTGGGAAACTCTGGAGCTCAGCAGAACACACCTTCTCTCCAGAGCTGTACTCACTATTCTGCTGGTGAGGTCACTGTGTACATACATTACATTACTTATCCTGTATTGATCCTGAGTTATATCCTGTATTATGCACCAGAGCTGTACTCACTATTCTGCTGGTGAGGTCACTGTGTACATACATTACATTACTGATCCTGTACTGATCCCGAGTGTGTGTGGGATGGGGGTGGGGGAGCGGGGGGCCCCCAAAAAAAATTGCTTGCCCAGGGTCCAATCAAAATTAAAGATAGCCCTGTCCATTATACATACACTGTACAGCAATCATACATCCATTATACATACACTGTGTCTGTGACTGTACAACAATCATACATCCAATCCATTATTAATGGATTGGAGGTATGCTTGCTGTACAGTCACAGTGTATGTATAATGGAGGTATGATTGCTGTACAGTGTATGTATAATGGAGGTATGCTTGCTGTACAGTGTATGTATAATGGAGGTATGCTTGCTGTACAGTGTATGTATAATGGAGGTATGCTTGCTGTATAGTGTATGTATAATGGATGTATGATTGCTGTACAGTCAGTGTATGTATAATGGAGGTATGCTTGCTGTTCAGTCACAGTGTATGTATAATGGATGTATGATTGCTGTACAGTCACAGTGTATGTATAATGGATGTATGATTGCTGTACAGTTTATGTATAATGGAGGTATGCTTGCTGTACAGTGTATGTATAATGGATGTATGATTGCTGTACAGTCACAGTGTATGTATAATGGAGGTATGCTTGCTGTACAGTGTATGTATAATGGAGGTATGCTTGCTGTACAGTGTATGTATAATGGAGGTATGATTGCTGTACAGTGTATGTATAATGGAGGTATGATTGCTGTACAGTGTATGTATAATGGAGGTATGATTGCTGTACAGTGTATGTATAATGGAGGTATGCTTGCTGTACAGTGTATGTATAATGGATGTATGATTGCTGTACAGTGTATGTATAATGGATGTATGATTGCTGTACAGTCACAGGGTATGTATAATGGAGGTATGCTTGCTGTACAGTGTATGTATAATGGATGTATGATTGCTGTACAGTCACAGTGTATGTATAATGGAGGTACGCTTGCTGTACAGTGTATGTATAATGGATGTTTGATTGCTATACAGTCACAGTGTATGTATAATGGATGTATGATTGCTGTACAGTCAGTGTATGTATAATGGATGTATGATTGCTTTACAGTGTATGTATAATGGATGTATGATTGCTGTACAGTCACAGTGTATGTATAATGGATGTATGATTGCTGTACAGTGTATGTATAATGGATGTATGATTGCTGTACAGTGTATGTATAATGAATGTATGATTGCTGTACAGTGTATGTATAATGGATGTATGATTGCTGTACAGACACAGTGTATGTATAATGGATGTATGATTGCTGTACAGTGTATGTATAATGAATGTATGATTGCTGTACAGTGTATGTATAATGGATGTATGATTGCTGTACAGTCACTGTGTATGTATAATGAATGTATGCTTGCTGTACAGTGTATGTATAATGGATGTATGATTGCTGTACAGTGTATGTATAATGGATGTATGATTGCTGTACAGTGTATGTATAATGGATGTATGATTGCTGTACAGTGTATGTATAATGGATGTATGATTGCTGTACAGTGTATGTATAATGGAGGTATGCTTGCTGTACAGTGTATGTATAATGGAGGTATGATTGTTGTACAGTGTATGTATAATGGATGTATGATTGCTGTACAGTGTATGTATAATGGATGTATGATTGCTGTACAGTGTATGTATAATGGATGTATGATTGCTGTACAGTGTATGTATAATGGATGTATGATTGCTGTACAGTGTATGTATAATGAATGTATGATTGCTGTACAGTGTATGTATAATGGATGTATTATTGCTGTACAGTGTATGTATAATGAATGTATGATTGCTGTACAGTGTATGTATAATGGAGGTATGCTTGCTGTACAGTGTATGTATAATGGATGTATGATTGCTGTACAGTGTATGTATAATGGATGTATGATTGCTGTACAGTGTATGTATAATGGATGTATGATTGCTGTACAGTGTATGTATAATGAATGTATGATTGCTGTACAGTGTATGTATAATGGAGGTATGCTTGCTGTACAGTGTATGTATAATGGATGTATGATTGCTGTACAGTGTATGTATAATGGAGGTATGCTTGCTGTACAGTGTATGTATAATGGATGTATGATTGCTGTACAGTGTATGTACAATGGATGTATGATTGCTGTACAGTGTATGTATAATGGAGGTATGATTGCTGTACAGTGTATGTATAATGAATGTATGATTGCTGTACAGTGTATGAATAAAGGAGGTATGATTGCTGTACAGTGTATGTATAATGGAGGTATGATTGCTGTACAGTGTATGTATAATGAATGTATGATTGCTGTACAGTGTATGTATAATGGAGGTATGATTGCTGTACAGTGTATGTATAATGAATGTATGATTGCTGTACAGTGTATGTATAATGGATGTATGATTGCTGTACAGTGCATGTATAATGAATGTATGATTGCTGTACAGTGTATGTATAATGGAGGTATGCTTGCTGTACAGTGTATGTATAATGGATGTATGATTGCTGTACAGTGTATGTATAATGGATGTATGATTGCTGTACAGTGTATGTATAATGGATGTATGATTGCTGTACAGTGTATGTATAATGAATGTATGATTGCTTTACAGTGTATGTATAATGGAGGTATGCTTGCTGTACAGTGTATGTATAATGGATGTATGATTGCTGTACAGTGTATGTATAATGGATGTATGATTGCTGTACAGTGTATGTATAATGGATGTATGATTGCTGTACAGTGTATGTATAATGGATGTATGATTGCTGTACAGTGTATGTATAATGGAGGTATGATTGCTGTACAGTGTATGTATAATGAATATATGATTGCTGTACAGTGTATGTATAATGGATGTATGATTGCTGTACAGTGTATGTATAATGGAGGTATGCTTGCTGTACAGTGTATGTATAATGGATGTATGATTGCTGTACAGTGTATGTATAATGGAGGTATGCTTGCTGTACAGTGTATGTATAATGGAGGTATGCTTGCTGTACAGTGTATGTATAATGGATGTATGATTTCTGTACAGTGTATGTATAATGGAGGTATGATTGCTGTACAGTGTATGTATAATGGAGGTATGCTTGCTGTACAGTGTATGTATAATGGATGTATGATTGCTGTACAGTGTATGTATACTGAATGTATGATTGCTGTACAGTGTATGTATAATGGAGGTATGCTTGCTGTACAGTGTATTTATAATGGATGTATGATTGCTGTTCAGTGTATGTATAATGAATGTATGATTGCTGTACAGTGTATGTATAATGGATGTATGATTGCTGTACAGTGTATGTATAATGGATGTATGATTGCTGTACAGTGTATGTATTATGTAGGTATGATTGCTGTACAGTGTATGTATAATGAATGTATGATTTCTGTACAGTGTATGTATAATGGAGGTATGATTGCTGTACAGTGTATGTATAATGAATATATGATTGCTGTACAGTGTATGTATAATGGAGGTATGATTGCTGTACTGGGAGCAAACGGAGCGGGGGAACCCCTGGCGTAGTGGCGTCTTGACGGGGGTTTTAGTGGCCCTCCCAGATGTTAGTAAGGGTTAATGGGGTTAGAGGTATATTTCAAGAGAATGGGGGTTAAAGGGTTAAATGGCTGCTGCTCCTTTAAGGGACAGTAGCAGGTGGCTCGAGAGTGGGGTGAAAGAGAGGTCATCTGGAGGGGAGGGGGAGGAGTGTATATAGGGGGGTGCCCCAGGGGGGGAGGGTACTCACCAGTCGGCGTGTAGAAGCGAGAAGAAGGTGCCATGTCGTCCCTGGATGATCTTTTCACCCACCTTCGGGCTGCTGCAGCGTCTCATGGGAATGCTTGGGTGCAGGAACAGTTGCGGGGGGTCCTGGGGATCGGGAGTGGGGTGCAGGCTGGCCCCCTCCCTGGCTTGCGGCGCGGGTCCCGTAGATCCAGGGCTCCAGAGCGTCTGAGTCCTGAGCCCACTCCCCGTAGCAGGCGGCGGTGCCTGAGCCCTGTGCGGTCTTCCCGGGAGATGGCAGGTACAGTGTGTGGGGGCACTTCCAGTGCCGCTTCCCGGGGGACAGTGTCAGGGCGTAGGGCAGAGGATGCAGGAGGGGGGGCAGCTGCTGGTCCCTCCGCTCCTTCCCCACTGTGCGGCCCGGGTGGTGGTGCGGCCGTCCCTGAGGTGGGGGTGTCAGGCCGGAGATCGTTGAGGAAGGGCACCAGGAGTGAACGGGGGACGGCCGGAGCTGCCGGTCCCCCTGTGATGGCGGCTGCGGTCTCTTCATCTGCCCGACGTGAGGCCCGGCAGAGTGGAGGAGGGGAGGCAGGGCCGGCCCTGTCCAGTGCAGGGTCGGGCTCTAGGCAGCGTTCTGGGGCCAGGTCTGCAGAGGAGAGGAGGCCCGGAGGCAGCAGGGACACGGCTGGCTCACCTTCTCTGAGTGCAGCCCAGCAGCGTACAGCACAGCAGCAGAGCTCCGGGAGTGCAGGGGAGGCCAGAGCTCGGAGATCTTCTGTCAGCGTCTCTCTGCCTGTGAGGGAAGATGGGCTGGCTGGAGGTCGGCAGGATCCAGAGTGCTACAGTGAGAGGGCGCCACCTGGTGGTAGGAGTCGGCATGGCAGGTCTGGAACTGCAGTTGGGGAATATTCTCCTTCTGATTCTTCCCTTTCTGATTGTGCTGCAGATGCTGAAGAGGAGCTGGCGAATCCGGAAAGGAGGGCGGCCGGTGAGGCGGTCATTCGTCGGCGGGAGCCTGGAGCGGATTTGGCGGGACCTTCAACAGCGCTGGATGACAGGAGTGCGGCCGGCGGTTCCAGGGAGCGGACGCCCAGGCCTGCGGCTGCTGGGGCATCGGCTTCGGGTCAGCCTGGTGAGTCCTCTGGGGATTTGGGGTTGGGGCCTGTTCCTTTGAATGTGACGGGGGATGGGGGGTTGCGGGTTTTGCTTTCACAGTTAATGAGTGTTTTGTCTGGGCGTCCTGGGGGTACGGCTGTGGGGGCGTCCCCAGTTCCTGTGTGGGTTGCTCCGGCGGCGGGAGTACAGGTTGAGGCGCCGGCGGGGGGCGGGTCGGTGGTGGCATCGGCCGTGGGTGGAGGTGCTGCGGGAGCTGCAGCGGTCGCTAAGGCAGCGGCGGAGGATGTCCGTATGGCGGACTCCGCGAAAGGGGAAGTGTATGTCTGTTTTGAGGGGCCCCTGGGGGCTCACTTGAAACCGGAAGTGAAGGAGAAGATCTGGAAGGACGAATATGTCGAGATCTTCTCCTTGCTTCCGTTGGAAAAATTTAATTTAGATAGGAAGAAGCCGGAGGAGAGTAAGAAGGAGGAGGAGGAGAAACGGCGGTATCGGCTGATACCTCGCACGTTTACTAATTGGATGCAGGCCTTTTCTATCCTGGCGAGTGTTATTGGGGAGAAGGCACCAGAACATTGTTCGGCGCTTTTTTGTTATTTTGATTCTATTGGTGAGGCATACCGGGTGTATGGGGGAGTGGCGTGGCTGCGTTATGACGAGCATTTTCGTCAGCGCAAGGCGGTCCGGGCTTCCTTGAGGTGGGATCATAAGGACATAAGTTTATGGATGCGACTTATGGCCGCTCCTCGTGGGGGGTCTCAGCCCTTTCAGGGGGCGGCCGGCGGTTTCTCAGCGGCCGGACAGTCGGCCGGTTCGCGTCGGGGCTGCTGTTGGCAGTATAATGAAGGGCATTGCCGCTTCCTCTCAGATTGTAAATTTAAGCATGAATGTTCGGGGTGTGGGGGGGGCTCACAGTTTCTCCCGATGTTTTAAGCGTGGGAAAGGAAAGGGAGCTGAGGCTTCAGCGTCCCGGGGCGACTCCAGTGAGGGTGAACGTGATGCGGCCGTTTTTAAGACAGTACCCAAATAGGTCGGCGGCGGTTTTGTTGGAGGAGGGTTTTAGTTTGGGTTTTGTGATTCCCAGTTCGGCAGTTGCGCAGGGGGTTGGGGGGCGCAATTTGGTTTCGGCTTATGGTCATCCTCAGGTGGTCACGGCTAAGCTGCAAAGTGAGGTGGCGTTGGGCAGGATGGCGGGTCCTTTTCCGGACCCGCAATTGGCGGATTTGGTGGTTTCACCGCTAGGCCTGGTTCCTAAAAAGGAGCCGGGCAAGTTCAGATTGATACATCATTTGTCTTACCCGGCTGGGGCTTCGGTTAATGATGGGATTGAGGAGGGTGTGTGTGCGGTGACATATACCTCTTTTGATGCAGCGGTGCGGTGGGTTCGGAAGTTTGGACAAGGGGCATTATTGGCCAAGACGGATGTGGAATCGGCGTTCCGTTTGTTGCCGGTCCATCCGGGTAGTTTTCATTTATTAGGAATTTGTTGGGAGGGTCAGTATTATGTTGATTGTTGTTTACCAATGGGCTGTTCGATTTCATGTGCGTATTTTGAGGCTTTTAGTTGTTTTTTGGAATGGGTGGTGTGCCAGGAGGCCGGCTGGTCCTCTGTGCTGCATTACCTTGACGACTTTCTTTTTTTGGGGCCCAGGGGCTCTCGGATTTGTTCGGTGTTGTTGCATACTATGGAGGCGGTAGCGCAGCGTTTTGGGGTCCCGTTAGCTCCTGATAAGACGGAGGGACCGTCCACGGTGGTGAAGTTTTTGGGTATAGTGATTGATTCGGATCGTATGGAGTGTCGCTTGCCGGAGGATAAGTTGGCGGATTTGAGGCAGTGTGTGCAGCAGTGTCGGCGTTGTAAGAGGGCACCTTTGAAGGAGGTCCAGTCGTTGTTGGGGAAATTGAATTTTGCCTGTAGGATTTTACCTATGGGTAGGGTTTTTTGTAGACGTTTGTCCTTGGCCACGGCGGGGGTGACGGTTCCGCATCACTATGTTAGGTTGTCTGGGGAGGTGCGTACAGACTTGGAAGTGTGGGATTCCTTTTTGTCGGTTTACAACGGCAGGTCCATGTGGATGGCGGAGGTGGTTGATGATGCTGAGTTGGAATTGTTTACCGATGCAGCGGGTTCGGTAGGTTATGGGGCATTTTTTCAGGGGGAGTGGAGTGCGGCGGGGTGGCCGGATTCTTGGCGTGCGGCGGGTTTGGTGGCTAATCTAGTTGTGTTGGAGCTGTTTCCTATTGTGGTGGCAACGGAAATTTGGGGGGATCGGCTGAGGGATAGGAGGGTCCGTTTTCGTTGTGACAATATGGGGGTGGTCCATGCGATTAATAATCAGACTTCTAGTTCTCCGCCGGTTTTGCGCTTGCTTCGTCATTTGGTTCTGCGGGGATTGTTGTTGAATGCGCAGTTTGTTGCTGTACATGTTCCAGGTGTTGTCAACTCTGTCGCTGATTCTCTTTCTCGTTCACAGTGGGACAGGTTTCGCGTGCTGGCACCGGAGGCGGAGCGGTGCGGGATCCCTTGCCCCGATTGGCTGTGGAGCGTGGTTTGGGAGCGGCGGCGCAGTTGATTCAGAGGTCACTGAGTGCTCGCACTTGGTCTGCGTATTCGAAGGTTTGGGGTGAATGGGAGGTGTTACTGGAGAGGGTGGGTGTGTGTGCTGGTACTGAGGACTGGGTGACTGTGGTGCTGTATTTTGTGGGGATGCAGTTTGAGTCGGGGGTGTCTGTTTCGGGTGTGTCACGCCGTATGTCAGCTCTGGCGTTTTGGTTTTTGGTGCGGGGCCTGGGGGATGCCACTAAGCATTTTTTAGTGCGTCGCGCCCTTATGGGATACCGTAGGGGGGGTACGCAGCCGGATAGGCGTCGCCCGGTTTCTTTTGATTTGTTGGGTTTCCTGGTGGAACGGGTGGAGTGTGAATGCACGGATGCTTACGAGGTGCTGTTGTTTCGGGTGGCGTTTGTGTTGGCCTTTTTTGGGGCCTTTCGAATTTCGGAACTGGTGGCTCAGAGTAGATCGGTGGTTGGGGGTTTGTTGTATGGGGATGTGATTTTGCAGGCGGAGGGGGTGAGTTGTTTTTTACGCAGGTCCAAAACTGATCTGAGAGGTCGGGGTTGTTGGGTGGTTCTAGGTGATTTGCCAGGGTCCTTGGTGTGCCCGGTGCGATGCGTGCGGGCGTTTCTGTCAGTGAGGCCGGATGGTATGGGATCTTTTTTAGTGCATAGGGATGGGTCATCTCTCTCGCGCTTTCAATTTGTGTCTGTTTTCCGTAGATGTTTGAAGGCACGGGGGCTAGATCCTGGGGATTACAGTTCTCATTCATTTAGAATAGGGGCCGCCACTGAGGCGGCCCGGTGGGGGATGGGTGAGGAAGTGATTCGGCGGATTGGGCGATGGGAGTCTGCTCGTTTTCGTCTGTATGTTCGTCCCCATCTGTTATGATTATGTTACGTGGGTTATTTTGCTTGCTATGTTTTCTTGTTTGTGTTTTTCAGGTCGTGATCCGTGCTTGGTGTGGATTTTTGGTCACTCCTATGTTCGGAGGGGGGCGATCCGGGCTGCGGTGAGACGGGACGGGAGGCAGCTGGGTTTTTCGAGGGACCTGGCGGTGTTGCGGTGGATTGGAATTGGTGGCATGCTGTGGTGCGGGGTGCTCCCTGAGGTACAGTTCAACGCTTCTTTGGACCGCCACCCGGACATCTTGGTGGTGCATGCTGGGGGCAATGATTTGGGCCTTCGATCGTCACGGGAGTTAATTAGAGACATTAAGCTTGACATTCTGAGGCTAAAATCTACCTTTCCAGGTTTGTTGTTCGTTTGGTCTGACATGGTGGCTCGGCGGGTGTGGCGGCACGCCAGGTCGGTGGATCGCTTGAATAAGGCTCGGGTCAAGCTCAACAAAGAGGTGGGTCGTTTTGTTCGTAGGAATGGGGGGATAGTGGTGAGGCACACTGATCTGGAGGGGGAGCCTTGGGAATTCTTGGATCCTGATGGTATTCATTTAAATGACATTGGAATGGACTTGTGGGCGTTGGCCTTGCAAGGGGGTATTGAGCTGGCGTTGCGTGTGTGGCGGGATGAAGGTCAGTGAGGTGTCACTGTCTTTCATCTGTGGCATGTGAAAGGGTCCCGGGGGAGTTAGTAGTTTGAAAGATAAATGTTTGAGATGGTTCAATTGGGCCTCCTGGTGGTGGTTCTGGGCCTCAGGAGTTCGAGGGATTGTGCGGAAGGTTACCGGGGTGCCTCTGGTCCAGGGGCTCGCGGCCAGGGGTAAGAAGCGTGTTGCACAAATCCGGTTGGGGGAGGGGAGTGCCCTCCAGTTTGGTTATGTTTATATGTAAATATTCAAATGTTATTTATTGGTTTGTTAAATAAATGGGCCACATGGCCCAATTTTCCCACAGCAGGTGTCAGTGTCTTTTCTATTGGGAGAAGGGGTTGTTACGTGGTTAAGAGTGGGTTAGAGAGGAAGGGATGTATCTAAAATCCCATCCAGTCATGGGAGCAAACGGAGCGGGGGAACCCCTGGCGTAGTGGCGTCTTGACGGGGGTTTTAGTGGCCCTCACAGATGTTAGTAAGGGTTAATGGGGTTAGAGGTATATTTCAAGAGAATGGGGGTTAAAGGGTTAAATGGCTGCTGCTCCTTTAAGGGACAGTAGCAGGTGGCTCGAGAGTGGGGTGAAAGAGAGGTCATCTGGAGGGGAGGGGGAGGAGTGTATATAGGGGGGTGCCCCAGGGGGGGAGGGTACTCACCAGTCGGTGTGTAGAAGCGAGAAGAAGATCCCGCCCGCCCTTTTTTTAAACGCTTGGTGGGTGGGATTCTGATAAGGGGGAGGCATGTGAAAGGGTCCCGGGGGAGTTAGTAGTTTGAAAGATAAATGTTTGAGATGGTTCTGGGCCTCAGGAGTTCAAGGGATTGTGCGGAAGGTTACCGGGGTGCCCCTGGGCCAGGGGCTCGCGGCCAGGGGCTTGCGGCCAGGGGTAAGAAGCGTGTTGCACAAATCCGGTTGGGGGAGGGGAGTGCCCTCCAGTTTGGTTATGTTTATATGTAAATATTCAAATGTTATTTATTGGTTTGTTAAATAAATGGGCCACACGGCCCAATTTTCCCACAGCAGGTGTCAGTGTCTTTTCTAAAGGGAGAAGGGGTTGTTACGTGGTTAAGAGTGGGTTAGAGAGGAAGGGATGTATCTAAAATCCCATCCAGTCAAGTGTATGTATAATGGATATATGATTGCTGTACAGTCACAGTGTATGTATAATGAATGTATGCTTGCTGTACAGTGTATGTATAATGGATGTATGATTGCTGTACAGTGTATGTGTAATGAATGTATGATTGCTGTACAGTGTATGTATAATGGAGGTATGCTTGCTGTACAGTGTATGTATAATGGATGTATGATTGCTGTACAGTGTATGTATAATGAATGTATGATTGCTGTACAGTGTATGTATAATGGATGTATGATTGCTGTACAGTGTATGTATAATGAATGTATGATTGCTGTACAGTGTATGTATACTGAATGTATGATTGCTGTACAGTGTATGTATAATGGAGGTATGCTTGCTGTACAGTGTATGTATAATGGATGTATGATTGCTGTACAGTGTATGTATAATGAATGTATGATTGCTGTACAGTGTATGTATAATGGAGGTATGATTGCTGTACAGTGTATGTATAATGGATGTATGATTGCTGTACAGTGTATGTATAATGGATGTATGATTGCTGTACAGTGTATGTATAATGGAGGTATGATTGCTGTACAGTGTATGTATAATGAATGTATGATTGCTGTACAGTGTATGAATAAAGGAGGTATGATTGCTGTACAGTGTATGTATAATGGAGGTATGATTGCTGTACAGTGTATGTATAATGAATGTATGATTGCTGTACAGTGTATGTATAATGGAGGTATGATTGCTGTACAGTGTATGTATAATGGATGTATGATTGCTGTACAGTGTATGTATAATGAATGTATGATTGCTGTACAGTGTATGTATAATGGAGGTATGATTGCTGTACAGTGTATGTATAATGAATGTATGATTGCTGTACAGTGTATGTATAATGGAGATATGCTTGCTGTACAGTGTATGTATAATGGATGTATGATTGCTGTACAGTGTATGTATACTGAATGTATGCTTGCTGTACAGTGTATGTATAATGGATGTATAATTGCTGTACAGTGTATGTATAATGGATGTATGATTGCTGTACATTGTATGTATACTGAATGTATGATTGCTGTACAGTGTATGTATAATGGAGGTATGATTGCTGTACAGTGTATGTATACTGAATGTATGATTGCTGTACAGTGTATGTATAATGGATGTATGATTGCTGTACAGTGTATGTATAATGGATGTATGATTGCTGTACAGTGTATGTATAATGGAGGTATGATTGCTGTACAGTGTATGTATACTGAATGTATGATTGCTGTACAGTGTATGTATAATGGAGGTATGATTGCTGTACAGTGTATGTATAATGGAGGTATGATTGCTGTACAGTGTATGTATAATGGAGGTATGATTGCTGTACAGTGTATGTATAATGGATGTATGATTGCTGTACAGTGTATGTATAATGGAGGTATGATTGCTGTACAGTGTATGTATAATGGAGCCTCCAATCTAAAAAAAAAGCTTCCAATCCCCAAAAAAGTTTTAATAAAGTTTTTCATTTTGTTTGTATTGATATTTATATGAGTGTAGGTCTGTTTATGTATGTGTGCATGCAAGCAAGAGGGGCTGAAACGTCGCACTGTTTGACATGTGGAATAAATAGTTATTTTTTGGATATTTGGAGTGCCGCACCATTTTTGAAGTTTTCAATTGGCTGTGATCGAGCCTGAGGAGCTGGCACCCACCTACTGTGGTAAAGTAGTGCTGCATTTTTTTCGACATTTATATATATATATATATATATATATATATATATATATAGGTATATAAACACACACGCGTGTGCGGTGTGAGTTTGTGCTTTTGGGTGCACACTCCTCTACACCCCTCTGTCACCCATGTACACTCCTCTACACCCCTCTGTCACCCATGTACACTCCTCTACACCCCTCTGTCACCCATGTACACTCCTCTACACCCCTCTGTCACCCATGTACACTCCTCTCTACCCCTCTGTCACCCATGTACACTCCTCTACACCCATCTATCACGCATGTACACTCCTCTACACCCATCTATCACCCATGTTCACTCCTCTACACCCCTCTGTCACCCATATGCACTCCTCTCTACCCCTCTGTCACCCATGTACACTCCTCTACACCCAACTATCACCCATGTACACTCCTCTACACCCCTCTGTCACCCATGTACACTCCTCTACACCCATCTATCACCCATGTACACTCCTCAACACCCCTCTGTCACTCATATACACTCCTCTCTACCCCTCTGTCACCCATGTACACTCCTCTACACCCCTGTCACCCATGTACGCTCCTATACACCCCTTTGTACATTCCTCTACACCCCTTTCACCCATGTATGCTCCTCTACACCCCTGTCACCCATGTACACTCCTCTACACCCCTGTCACCCATGTACACTCTTCTGCACCCCTCTGTCACCCATGTACACTCCTCTATACCCCTCTGTCACTCATGTACACTCCTCTACACCCCTCTGTCACCCATGTACACCCATCTGTCACCCATGTACACTCCTCTACACCCCTCTTTCACCCATGTACACTCCTCTACACCCTTCTGTCACCCATGTACACCCATCTGTCACCCATGTACACTCCTCTACACCCATCTGTCACCCATGTACACCCATCTGTCACCCATGTACACTCCTCTACACCCCTCTGTCACCCATGTGCACCCATCTGTCACCAATGTACACTCCTCTATACCCCTCTGTCACTCATGTACACTCCTCTATACCCCTCTGTCACCCATGTACACTCCTCTACACCCCTCTGTCACCCATGTACACCCATCTGTCACCCATGTACACTCCTCTACACCCCTCTGTCACCCATGTACACCCATCTGTCACCCATGTACACTCCTCTACACCCCTCTGTCACCCATGTACACCCATCTGTCACTCATGTACACTCCTCTAAACCCCTCTGTACTCTCCTCTACACCCCTGTCACCCATGTATGCTCCTCTACACCCCTGTCACCCATGTATGCTCCTCTACACCCCTGTCACCCATGTATGCTCCTCTACACTCCTTTCACCCATGTATGCTCCTCTACACTCCTGTCACCCATGTATGCTCCTCTACACCCCTGTCACCCATGTATGCTCCTCTACACCCCTGTCACCCATGTATGCTCCTCTACACCCCTGTCACCCATGTATGCTCCTCTACACACCTGTCACCCATGTATGCTCCTCTACACCCCTGTCACCCATGTATGCTCCTCTACACCCCTCTGTCACCCATGTATGCTCCTCTACACCCCTGTCACCCATGTATGCTCCTCTACACCCCTGTCACCCATGTATGCTCCTCTACACCCCTGTCACCCATGTACGCTCCTCTACACCACTGTCACCCATGTACGCTTCTCTACACCCCTCTCTACACCCCTCTGTACACTCCTCTACACCCCTCTAAACCCCTCTGTCACCCATGTACACCCCTCTGTCACCCATGTCCACCGCTCTACACCCCTCTGTCACCCATGTCCACCCATCTGTCACCCATGTCCACTCTTCTACACCCCTCTGTCACCCATGTAAAAAAAAGAAAGAAAAAAAAGTTTGGCGCCTAATAGGTTTGTTTTGCAGGTTTAACGGTGAAGAATTGTGGGTGGAAGAAATCGTGATGATGGCCCAGACCAGATGGAGAAGAGAAGGCAACGATGCAAATTAGAGAAGACGTCATTGGTGAGTTGCTGTATAAAGCAGCACTTTAAACTACATACTCACTGATAAATAGATATAGTGCATTGCGTTTTTTACCGTTTTATCCTTTTTTTTTTCCTTGCTCGTCAACCTCGGTAGCGGTGCCCCGTGGAAATTTTTTTCCCAAGGTGTGCCCCGACCCGAAAAAGGTTGGGAAACACTGGTATATACATACATTCATAGATATATGGGATACAATACAGGAATATGGGTGCACTACTGTGGTAGATGTAAACAATACATTGGCTATCCCTCAACACTGATGTTAAAATTGAGACATTCGCCAGTGTATCCTTATATGAAGGACACACCAGAGCCCGCACACCAACGCCAAGGTTTCTCAAATTGGTGCGAGACCTAACGCTAATCCTACCTGTGCTTGATAAGCAAAACAGGGGCCAGTGGGCAATTACGGCAGCATTCGGTTGACTCACAACTTCCTCCCAGATACCCTCCAGCGTGACTGAGCACACATGCAATGGGAGGAGGGAGGCAAGCTGCAAGCCCCACCTGAGTTGGCTAATATGGGTGCCTGGCCTCACAGGTGCTACCTTAATGCTGCCTTGTAGATATTCAAGGAGCATTAATGTTGGAGTTTACACACCTCCAAATATAAAATTTAAACAAACAACAAAAAACGTGGTCTCAAATGGCTGGAGGTGCTCAACCCCAAATGCGGTTGTGCATTTTTACTGGGGGAGCAGATCCTGCCCTTGTAGTCCGTTGCTAGGGGCGATCCCCAGCATAAAAATGCATACAATGGAGGATGCCTGCAGCGGACTACAAGTGCCACAAGTGTGGTCAGTATATAGTATACATTCATATATATGGGGGTCAGTATATAGTATACATTCATATATATGGGGGTCAGTATATAGTATACATTCATATATATGGGGGTCAGTATATAGTATACATTCATATATATAGGGGTCAGTATGTAGTATACATTCATATATATGGGGGTCAGTATATAGTATACATTCATATATATGGGGTCAGTATATAGTATACATTCATATATATGGGGGTCAGTATATAGTATACATTCATATATATGGGGGTCAGTATATAGTATACATTCATATATATGGGGGTCAGTATATAGTATACATTCATGTGTGGTCAGTATATAGTATACGTTAATATATATGGGGGTCAGTATATAGTATACATTCATATATATAGGGGTCAGTATGTAGTATACATTCATATATATGGGGGTCAGTATATAGTATACATTCATATATATGGGGGTCAGTATATAGTATACATTCATGTGTGGTCAGTATATAGTATACGTTAATATATATGGGGGTCAGTATATAGTATACATTCATATATATGGGGGTCAGTATATAGTATACATTCATGTGTGGTCAGTATATAGTATACATTAATATATATATGGGGTCAGTATATAGTATACATTCATATATGGGGGGCAGTATATAGTATACATTCATATATATGGGGGTCAGTATATAGTATACATTCATATATATGTGGTCAGTATATAGTATACATTCATATATATGGGGGTCAGTATATAGTATACATTCAAATATGGGGTCAGTATATAGTATACATTCATATATATGGGGGTCAGTATATAGTATACATTCATATATATGGGGGTCAGTATATAGTATACATTCATATATATGGGGGTCAGTATATAGTATACATTCATATATATGGGGGTCAGTATATAGTATACATTCATATATATGGGGGTCAGTATATAGTATACATTCATATATATGGGGGTCAGTATATAGTATACATTCATGTGTGGTCAGTATATAGTATACATTCATATATATGGGGGTCAGTATATAGTATACATTCATATATATGGGGGTCAGTATATAGTATACATTCATATATATGGGGGTCAGTTTATAGTATAAATTCATTTGTGGGGACAAGTATATAGTACATTTTTATGTTGGGTCATTATTAGTGTTGAGCGGCATAGGCCATATTCGAATTCGCGATATATTTTCGCATAAACAAAAATTTGCATGGGCGAAAGTTACCATATGTGAAAAATTTGCATAAACGAAAATTTGCATATGCAAATTTTCCCATATGCGAAAATTTGTACGCCAGTCTCACACAGCAGTATTAGAGCCTTCTTTACACCACGCAAGCTGGAAGCAGAGAGGGATGATCACTGTGATGTGTACTGTGGGGGAAAAAACAATATTCATAATTTCGAATATATAGTGCTATATTGGTGAATATTCGCGAATTCGCGCATTGCGAATATTTGCGAGCAACACTAGTGTTGACCACCATACGAAGGGGCAGCCGGCACGCCCCCTCAAAAAAAGCGCTATGGCAGAGCCAGAGATATCCAAAGGCAGCGCTGCATCAGTCCCCCAAAAAATGTGAGTTCCTGGATTTAAATATCTATATTCAGGATGGCTGTTCGCATACTGCCAACTATTTTAAGGAGGTGGATGCAAACAGATACCTCGACTTTAACAGTTGCCATCTTAAATATTGGAAGAAGAACATTCCATTAGGTCAAATGAAAAGAATCCGAAGGAATTGTTCTTCCACCCAAAAATACCTACAACAACTAGAGAACCTGGAGGATGGTTTTAAACAAAAAGGGTATCCCAAACCCCTTATACAAGGAGCACGCCAGAGAGTGGACGAATTAGAACAAAGTGCTTGCTTGAAAAATAATAAACAGGGTAATGCAGAGGGGGGTTATAATGATGAATTTGATTCTGTTTTTCTAACTAGGTATTACACTTCACACACCAATATTTTTTTTACATTTTTTTTTATTTTTTTTTGTATAGGTAATATCACCAGCTCATATTATTGTGTCATGATTACTGGCACCATATGTAGTCCCCCAGTTATTCTTCTTTAGATGTTTTCCGTGTCCTGTGCAGTATCTCTCCCAGAAGTCCACTTGATGGCCCCCGTGGTGGTCTACACCCCGAAGTCATCAATTTTTACTCTAAGAGAGAGTGTGCAGCTGTTTCTGGAGACGGTCAACAATAACCTCTGCATGGTGGAATAATAGGTCACGATGTTTATCAGGATCAGTAGAAGCATCACCCACTCGATGATTATGATGGGGATTTCACGGATCTCGTCCCAGTCTTCATCATTATGGAATAATTCCTTTAATGTTTCATATCCAAAATAGAAAACTACACAGACAAAAGTCAGGCCACAGCAGGTGCATCTACTATGGTGGATGACTTTTTTTGCTCCTGGTAATTTATACATCTGGATGGACTGCCCAAGGTAGTATAAGGCTTCACATGTAATGGAAATTATCGTGCTGACAAAGTGTATCCTGGGATATTCTTCGGGGGACAATACATGCATAACAGCTGTGGAAAAACAGGAGGCCCACACAATGGCCAGCAGGATCCTCTGGATCAGGACCTGATGACCCCTGAACTCTTCAGTATGCATAACCATATACTTATAAATAAGAAAGGTTAGTACCAAAGTGCCAATGGACGTCCCTATGAATCCAATTCTGAATAATATGCTTTCGGGAAAGACATTTCCCACGTCACTGTGAAGGAAAAGAAACCAATGTTATTATGGATATTTCCTCACTCCCAACCCATGAAATAAGAATCATGTGCTTGTTTATCTTACCTGATGCTCATCAGTGGCGAGGCTGCATGGCCGAGGACGACCGTCATGATGTAGCTGGTGGCAAGCCAGGCTGCACACCAAAACGCCAACAGGAGGGGGACGAACCCCAGTCCTTTTAGCTCCATTTCAGACAAGTAGAAAAAGAAGACGCTAATCTCACTATTCTCACTAATCGCACTGGAACAGACTGAAGGCTCGGGCGGCTGTCAGTGGGATGTCAGGCCTCCAGCTGTCTATGACATCACATGTGACATGTCAGAATGACTGCTTGTTTCTTTGAGCTGCCATGATTTAGTATCTGCTATAGACAGAACCTGATGTTTTTACTATGGACCTTACAGACCTCAGAACCCAAGTAATTAGTGCAGGGGCTCCATTTTGATCATCTCATATTTCACATTATTTGAGTTCCAGGGCTCAGATACATTTGCACCCTCTATAGCAGTGGTCTTCAAGCTGTGAACCCCCAACCGCTGCAGAACCACAACTCCCAGCATGCCCAGACAGCAACTTTGCATAAGGAAATAGTCTAATTAAACTTTTCTTATATATAGAATCCCTGAAATCTCCAATCTCTCCTTTTATTGCTTTATGATCTGTGTTACTTATTTGTAAAAAAACAATGTTTCTGATTGTCTTCCCCCCACACACTTATGGGCTATCTCTTCAAACGACTTTATTTGACCTAAAGCGTATAATTGATTTACATAAATAAGCCCCTTTTCATCCAAAAGAGTGAATCTTTAATTTTAAGGAACTCTTTAAGTGCTTTATTCGACCATAATGAAGTAAAGTCAAAACTCCATGTGATTTAAAAAATAAATGTAAGTTCCCCCCATACTTAATTATCTAGATATGCATGGGTGTAGTGAGTATCCCAGCTTCCAAAATCTCAAAAATATCCTTCATTTTTCAGAGGCTTTTTCAAAAATGAAAGAAGCGATCTGATTGGTTGCTATGGGCAACTCAGAAACTTTTCCTCTGGGCAGGTTTTGATAAATCTCCCTCTATGGGGGAGATTCATCAAGACCAGTGTAGAGGAAGAGTTGTGCAGTTGCCCATAGCAACCAATCAGATTGCTTCTTTCATTTTTCACAATGCCTTTGCAAAATGAAAGAAGCGATCTGATTGGTTGCTATGGGCAACTCAGCATATTTTCCTGGAAAAGTTTCTGAGTTGCCCATAGCAACCAATCAGATTACTTCCTTCATTTTTCAGAGACTTTTTCAAAAATGAAAGAAGTGATCTGATTGGTTGCTATGGGCAACTCAGCAGCTTTCCCCATAGACCACAATGGGCCTACTGGTTTCAATGGGCAAAAAATCAGAGTTAATGCACTAGACACAGTTCTCTATACCATTAACCCCTTCCCGACCTATGACATACCTGTACGTCATGGGTGGCAAGGTGTTCCCGACCCATGACATACAGGTACGTCATGAACATTTTTGCCGCTACTCGCGGCATCCCGCAGCGCCCGGTAAGATGGTGGCTATCACTGATAGCCAGCCATCTTACCATGCGACCACGGGGGGTTTCATCCCCCCCCCCCCCCCAGCGATCGCTGCTATCAGCTGGTCAACTCTGACTAGCTAATAGCAGCGTTTCGCTATCAGAATATTTAGCAGCGCGGTGTGTAAGTCCCGATCACGGGGATCGGGGGACACACCGCTCTGCTAAGTGTCCCTTACCCATCCCCCGGCATCACTTACCCGACCATGCGGTGTCCCGAGTGGTCCCGTTGCGAGCGACGTCCTCCAGGCGGTCCCGGCGGCGCTGCGTCCCGGAGGTGAGTTTCCGGCAGCAGTGCGGCATCTTCATTGGCAGCAGTGAGATCGCCGTAAAGCGATCTCACTGCTGCCTCTGGGAGTTTCAAAACGGCAACTCCCAGCATGCCCAGACAGCCTTTGGCTTTCTGGGCATGCTGGGAGTTGTAGTTTTGTAACATCTGGAGGTCCACAGTTTGGAGACCACTGTATAATGGTCTCCAATCTGTGCTGTTCCAGATGTTGCAAAACTACAACTCCCAGCATGCTCAGTCTGTCCAGGCATGCTGGGAGTTGTAGTTCTCTAACATCTGGAAGAGCATAGATTGGAGACCATTATACAGTGGTCTCCAAACTGTGGACCTCCAGATATTGCAAAACTACAACTCCCAGCATGCCCAGACTGCCCAAGCATGCTGGAAGTTGTAGTTCGGCAACATCTGATCCTTCAGATATTGCCGAACTACAACTTCCAGCATGCTTGGGCAGTCTGGGCATGCTGGGAGTTGTAGTTTTGCAACAACTGGAGGCACACTAGTTGGGAAACATTGTCCGTTTCCTACCTCAGTGCCTCCAGCTGTTTCAATTGTTGCAAAACTATAACTCCCAGCATGCACTGACAGACCATGCATGCTGGGAGTTGTAGTTTTGCAACAGCTGGAGGCACACTGGTTTGGAAACGCTAAGTTTGGTTGCAAAACACTTGAAAGTTTATTACTTAACTTAGTGTTTCCAAACCAGTGTGCCTCCAGCTGTTGCAAAACTACAACTCCCAGCATGCACGGACAGCCAAAGGGCATGCTCGGAGTTTGCAACAGCTGGATGTTTGCCCCCTCCCCCCAATGTGAATGTACAGGGTACACTCACATGGGCGGAGGTTTACAGTGAGTGCTGCAAGTTTGAGATGGCGCAAAATTTGCGCTGCAGCTCAAACTCCCAGCGGCAAACTTGCTGTGAACCTCTGCCCATGTGACTGTACCCTAAAAACACTACACTACACTAACACTAACCTAAAATAAAAAGTAAAAAACACTACATATACACATTATCCCTACACAGCCCCCCTCCCCCAAAAAAATGAAAAACGTCTGGTACGCTACTGTTTCCAAAACGGAGCCTCCAGCTGTTGCAAAATAATAACTCCCAGTATTGCCGGACAGCCATTGACTGTCCAGGCATGCTGGGAGTTTTGCAACAGCTGGAGGCACCCTGTTTGGGAATCATTGGCATAGAATACCCCTATGTCCACCCCTATGCAAATCCCTAATTCAGGCCTCAAATGCGCATGGCGCTCTCTCACTTTGGAGCCCTGTCGTATTTCAGGGCAACAGTTTTGGGACACATATGGGGTATTGCCGTACTCGGGAGAAATTGCCTTACAAATTTTGGGGGGCTTTTTCTTCTTTAACCCCTTATGAAAAGGTGAAGTTGGGGTCTACACCAGCATGTTAGTGTAAAAAAATAATTTTTTTACTCTGACATGCTGGTGTTGCCCTATACTTTTCATTTTCACAAGAGGTAAAAGGGGAAAAAAGATCCTCTAAATTTGTAATGCAATTTCTCCCGAGTATGGAGATACCCCATATGTGGGCGCAAAGTGCTCTGGGGGCGCACAACAAGGCTCAGAAGGGAGAGTGCACCATGTACATTTGAGGCGATTTGCACAGGGGTGGGTGATTGTTACAGCAGTTCTCGGAATCAGAATGATAAGTAAAAGCATTCCAGAGTTATTAATGTTTAAAGTGACAGTGGTCAGATTTTCAAAAAATGCCCAGGACCTGAAGGTGAAAATGGGCTGGGTCATGAAGGGGTTAAAGGGGTACTCCGGTGAAAACCTTTTTTTTCTTTTAAATCAACTGGCTCCGGAAAGTTAAACAGATTTGTAAATTACTTCTATTAAAAAATCGTAATCTTTCCTGTACTTATTAGCTGCTGAATACTACAGAGGAAATTATTTTCTTTTTGGAATGCTCTCTGATGACATCACGAGCACAGTGCTCTCTGCTGACGTTATTATAATAATAATAATAATAAGTCTTTATTTATTGTTGTCCTTAGTGGGATTTGAACCCTCTCCAGCTCCACTATATCTTTCTTGTACACTGGTGCTCAGTACTGTACACAGTACTCTATGTGAGGACTGACTAGTGATTTGTACAGCGGTAGAATTATTTCCTTGTCGTCGGCATCTATGCCCCTATTGATGTACCCCATGATTTTATTAGCCTTGGCAGCAGCTGCCCGACACTGGTCACTACAGCTAAGTTTACTGTTACCTAAGGCTCCTAAGTCCTTTTCCATGTCAGTCGTCCTAAGTGTTCTTCCATTTAATACATAATCCCAGCTCGGATTTTTGCATTACCTTACAGTTATCAGTGTTGAACCTCATCTGCCACTTCCCAGCCCAAACCTCCAACCTATCCAGATCCATTTGTAACAGTGCACTGTCCTCTATAGTGTTTACCACTTTACAGAGTTTGGTGTCATCTGCAAAGATTGCTACTTTACTATTCAACCCCTCTGCAAGGTCATTCATGAATATATTAAATAGGACAGGACCCAAGACAGACCCCTGTGGTACCCCACTAGTAACAGTCACCCAATCAGAATAAGTACCATTAATAAACACCCTCTGTTTCCTATCATTGAGCCAGTTACTTACCCACTTGCGCACATTCTCCCCCAGCCCAAACCTTCTCATTTTATGCACCAACCTTTTATGTGGAACCGTATCAAATGCTTTGGAAAAATCCAGATATACGACATCCAGCGATTGCCCCATGTCCAGTCTTGTGCTCACCTCCTCATAAAAGCTGATCAGGTTAGTTTGACAGGATCAATCCCTCATAAATCCATGCTGATACAGGGTCATACATTTATTTTTATCAAGATATTCCAAAATAGCATCTCTTAGGAAACCCTCAAACAATTTACCGAGGTTAAACTAACAGGTCTATAATTCCCGGGGTCACCTTTTGACCCCTTCTTAAATATTGGCACCACATTTGCCATGCGCCAGTCCTGGGGAACAGTCCCTGTCACTATAGAGTCCCTGAATATAAAAAATTGGGGTCTGTCTATTACATTACTTTTGTAAATAGTCCGCCTCTTCCAAACCACATTTAACACACTGTGAAGTGATTCTCACCCCTATCCTATGTAAATGAAGCGCGGAATAGTGGGTCTTGTGTAATATCTTAAATTGTGTAATTTTATGTTCCATATTACGAGAAACCTTGCTTATATTTTGGGCCATAATGTCCCAATCTTCCTCAGACACAGTACCCACTATTCCGGACCATTTGTCTTTAATTCTGTCGATCCCCCTTACTCCAATAATCTTATTTAATTTCTTATACAAAATTGATATTCCTTTTTTTTTTTTAAAGTGCTCTATTTGAGTTAGTGCTTCTATGAAATTGTGTTTCTGTGCTACATATATCTCCTTATCTATCGTGTTATGGAATGCATGACTAACTTGCCAATAGTACAGCCAATCGTTATCACTAATATCATACCCCCTTTTTATGTGCTCAAATGAAAAGAGTTGTCCTTAATCAAATAATTGTTCCAGTCGTTTTATACCCTTACTATCCCAAAAAATTGACTCACACTTCACCAATTCTTTAAATTTATTGTTACCCCATAGGGGTGTGAACCCAAAACTATTTCCTACATGTAATTCTCCCTTTAATCTTTCCCATACTTTCCTATATTTATACAATAACATCGTGTTATTTGACCCACTCTCCTCATAATCATCTAATTCCAACACCTCATATATGTTCACTTTCTCCTTTTCTACTACAATCTTCTCCAGATATCTAAAATTTCTCCAATTCACGATTCGTACCAACTGCGCGGCCATGTAATAAACAAAGAAATTGGGCATATCCAATCCCCCCCTATCTCCAGGGGCCATAAAATATCTGTACTTCAGACGAACCCTTTTTGTTCCCCATAACAATCTACCCAGTATCACTTCTATCTTCCGGAACCAGCATTTGCCGATCCACACTGGCGAGGCAGCAAGAAAAAAAAGGATCTGTGGGAGGACCACCATTTTTATTATCGCCATCCTTTCTGACATAGAGAAGGGCATTTTAATCCATACTTCTACTCTCTTCGCTAAACTATTCAAAAGGGGCAGTATATTGTTAATCACAAACCTATCATTCGTGGCTGCTATTTTTACTCCCAGATAATGGAAACATTCATTTTTTTTGAACACGGATAGTCTTCCCACCGTCTCCCCCATATCTTCATCCAGGGGGAGCATAGTAGATTTACTCCAATTTATGTCCAACCCAGATAGAGGGGCAAATGCCTCGAACATCTTAATGATACGATGTATTTTTTCTTGTGGGTTAGTTACAAAAAGGAGGATATCATCTACAAATAACAAGATCTTACTCTTCTCTCCATTTACTCCAAATCCCTCATAAACATCATTATCTCTTATCCAAGCAGCTAAGGGTTCAATATAAATTAAAAATAAAAAGGGTGAGAGGGTGCAGCCCTGCCTTGTTCCTCTACTTAGTTTGAATGGGTAGGAGGGGGTTCCATCTACCACCACACTCGCCTCGGGGTTAGTGTATAGTAGCTGAATATAACTCAAAAACCTCGGGCCCACCCTAACCCTCTTCAAAACTTCCCAGAGGTATTCCCACTCCACCCTGTCAAAAGCTTTAGTAGCATCCAATGACAGAATGGAGCGGGGGCCACGGGATCCACTCTGGATTGCTTCATACACCTGGTGGATATTGTCATGAACCGTTCTTCCTGACCTAAACCCTCCCTGGTCACCGCCCACCACTACCTCCACTACTTTATCCAATCTCCTTGCCAGTGCTTTCGCTATTATCTTTATATCTGTATTAAGCAAGGAGATATGAGCCCAAATCCAAAGGATCCTTATCTTTTTTCCTAATGAGTCTAATATTAGCCTCACACATAGATTTAGGGAGAACCCCCCCCCCCCTCCAGGATTCATTAATGATACCCAGCAGTTTTGGAAGCAGCAGGGTTGAGTATATTCTATATATCTAGAAAGGAATGCCGTCAGACCCAGGGGATGTATTCCCTTGGATTGATGCCAATGCCTCCTCCAATTCCTGGAGGGAGATTGGGTCATCCAGGGAGTCCCTGACATCCTCTGTCAAACTCGGAATATTAATTCCCCTCAAGAATTCCGCTACCTCCGCCCTATTAATATCGCTGCCCATATAGAGAATGGAGAAAAAAGAGCCAACCATTTGGGCTATTTCTTCTCTATCTGTGGTTATGCTGCCATCCTCCCTCCTCAGAGCCATAATACCACATTCGTCGCCTTGATTTTTAAGTAATCTTGACAGTGTCTTATTTGGTTTCCCTTTCTCAAAGAAATTAAATTGCCCACTGAAGAATAGTTTATTTTGTGCCTTTTTAAGTAGATATTCTTTATATTTCTCTTGAGCTGCCTTCAGTTCTAACAGCTGTTCCCACCACTATCCTCTTCTATCTCTGCTTCTAATGTTGCCACTTTACTATTCAGTACTGATTCTTCCTGTGAGAATTCCTTTTTTTTTTTATTGATTCGCCCTATATATAGGCCCCTCAAGTATGCCTTCATAGTATCCCATACCACCTGAGGGTTTGCGGACTTATGATTAATCTCCCAGAATGCCTCTATTTCCTGTCTAAACCAGTCCTGGTCGCCCACTAATTCAATCCAGTGGGGGTTGAGCCGAAAGCCCAACCTTTTCCCACCCATTACCTTACCTCCAATTTCCACCACCACTGGGCAATGGTCCGATAGGGTTTTAGCTTTATACTGCACCCTGCTGGTCCAGGTCATTGCATTCTTATCACACAGGCATAAGTCAATTCGGGAAGCGGTGTTATATGAGGTACTAAAACATGAGTACTGTCTTACTCCTGGGTTTAGTTTCCGCCACCCATCAACCCAATTCATCTCTCCACAGTATCTCGCCAATGCTGTTTCGTTCCCCCCTACATTCCTACCTAATTTGTATCTGTCCATACTAGGGTCTATTACATTGTTCAAATCTCCAACTATCCATAATGCCGAATGTGTCTTACTTTCGCTATAGCTCACGAGGTCCCTCAGAACATCCACTCTAAAAGATGGAGGAATATAAACAAAAGCCAAGATGACTGCCCTATCTTCCCATATTCCATAAAGAAATACATATCGACTATACTTATCTACCTTTGCATTCTTAGTCTCGAATGGTACCCTCCTGTGAACATATACTGATACTCCCATGGAGTAGGAAGAGAGTCTGGAGTGGTATTCTTCTTTGGCCCACTTCCTTGGAAGTATCTGCTCATCTCTTGACCTATGGGTCTCAACTAAACATATGATCGCAGGAAGGCACCTCCGAATATAATCGAAGACTGCACACTTTTTAATTCTATCCGACATACCTCGTATGTTCCAGGCTAATAATTTAAGCATAGATATATTTGCCTAAGAGAAAAAAGAAAAGAGAGAAGAAGAAGAGAGAGAAAAAAAAAAAAAAACCTCTTTTGATCATCCCGTGCCATCCCTCCCTCCTTTCCCTTATCCTCCCCCCCCCCCCGCACCCCCCCCTCTCCCCATAATGCACCGTACTTCTACTATGCACTCGTATCCTAGTGACACCCCAGAGAACCCCCCAACCCCTCCCCCCCGAGACGTAACATTATTACTCAACTAATACTTCCAACCCCTAATGCCACAGTAGTGCCTTATATTAGATGCCTTATTTATCCATCCAATCTGAGACTTCTTGTGGGGTTCCAAATATTGTTACCTTTCCCTTATGCTCAACCCGGAGTCTCGTTGGAAACAGCAGAGAGAAGGGCACCCCTGCGTTCTTTAGCCGCCTTTTTATCTCCCGAAAGGATGCCCTTTTCCTCTGGGTCTCCCAAGAGAAATCCGGATATAGAAAAATATTCTGTCCATTATACTGTAGGTCCCTCATCTCTCTTGCCCTCCTAAGGATAGTATCCCTGTCCTGGGAGGTATATAACTTAATTAGGATTGTCCTAGGGGGACCCCCCGGAGGGGGAATACGCCTTGGCACCGATGAGCTCGTTCAATCCCAAACATTGGGGTAAGATGCCCTTCCCCTATCCCCTCCTTCAACCACCTACTAAGAAACTGTATGGCAGAGTTCCCCCCCCCCCTCCACCCCCTCAGGAAACCCCACCATCCTTATATTACAACGTCTGGATCTATCCTCAAGGTCTGTGAGCTTATCTTTAACAGATGTCCTCTCCTTTTTCAAGTCATTAACCTCCTCCTCCAAAACCTTAATCCTATTTTCTGTTTTAGGGGCTTCTTCCTCCAGTCTGGAAATCATATCTCTCATTTTAGTCATATCGTGTCTTATCAGAGATACCTCGGTAGATACCACACCTAATTGTTTATTTATCTCCTCAATTGCACAATTAGTTTTTTCACCCCTCCCAAGATCTCCTCCAACATCTGTGTTCCCATAGGGGGCACAGACTGCCCTTCCTCAGTTTCTTCCACCGCCAAGACCGAGTACCTAGAGCCTGTTTTACTAGGGGAGAGATCCTTCTGGGTTCTAGTTTTTATACCCACAGCTGGAGACTTCCATATTTTATCCAATTTACCCATAGCCCCCTTATCTTTTTGTGGCGAGCTACCCCCTGATCTTCTGGGGTTCACCTTAGGGGCCATTTCACCCACTATTTCTCTTCACTTTATATTTGTGGGGTGTATGTATCACTACTGTCACGATGCCGGCTGGCAGGTAGTGGACCCTCTGTGCCAGAGAGGGATTGGCGTGGACCGTGCTAGTGGACCGGTTCTAAGCCACTACTGGTTTTCACCAGAGCCCGCCGCAAAGCGGGATGGTCTTGCTGCGGCGGTAGTGACCAGGTCGTATCCACTAGCAACGGCTCACCTCTCTGGCTGCTGAAGATAGGCGCGGTACAAGGGAGTAGGCAGAAGCAAGGTCGGACGTAGCAGAAGGTCGGGGCAGGCAGCAAGGATCGTAGTCAGGGGCAACGGCAGAAGGTCTGGAAACACAGGCAAGGAACACACAAGGAACGCTTTCACTGGCACTAAGGCAACAAGATCCGGCAAGGGAGTGCAAGGGAAGTGAGGTAATATAGGGAAGTGCACAGGTGAAAACCCTAATTGGAACCACTGCGCCAATCAGCGGCGCAGTGGCCCTTTAAATCGCAGAGACCCGGCGCGCGCGCGCCCTAGGGAGCGGGGCCGCGCGCGCCGGGACAGAACAGACGGGGAGCGAGTCAGGTAGGGGAGCCGGGGTGCGCATCGCGAGCGGGCGCTACCCGCATCGCGAATCGCATCCCGGCTGGCAGCAGGATCGCAGCGCCCCGGGTCAGAGGACGTGACCGGAGCGCTGCAGCGGAGGGAGTGAAGCGAGCGCTCCGGGGAGGAGCGGGAACCCGGAGCGCTCGGCGTAACAGTACCCCCCCCCTTGGGTCTCCCCCTCTTCTTGGAGCCTGAGAACCTGAGGAGCAGACTTTTGTCAAGGATGTTGTCCTCAGGTTCCCAGGATCTCTCTTCAGGACCACAACCCTCCCAGTCTACTAAAGACGTCCGAGGAGCCGGAAACAGGAGACGTCCGAGGAGCCGGAAACAGGAGTGGGAGGAACAGATTTGGGAGAAAAACGGTTGAGGATGAGTGGTTTGAGAAGAGAGACGTGAAAGGCATTAGGGATACGAAGAGAAGGAGGAAGAAGAAGTTTATAAGAGACAGGATTAATTTGACACAAAATTTTGAAAGGACCAAGATAGCGTGGTCCCAACTTGTAGCTAGGGACACGGAAGCGGACATATTTAGCGGAGAGCCATACCTTGTCTCCAGGGGAAAAAACGGGGGGAGCTCTTCTTTTCTTATCCGCGAACCTCTTCATGCGTGAAGAAGCCTGTAAGAGAGAATTTTGGGTCTCTCTCCATATAATGGAAAGGTCACGAGAAATTTCATCCACAGCGGGCAGACCAGAGGGCAAGGGGGTAGGGAGGGGGGGAAGAGGGTGACGGCCGTACACCACGAAAAATGGGGATTTGGAGGAAGATTCAGAGACCCTGAAGTTATACGAAAATTCGGCCCATGGAAGGAGATCTGCCCAGTCATCCTGGCGGGAGGAAACAAAATGTCGCAAATAATCACCCAGGATCTGGTTAATTCTTTCTACTTGTCCATTGGACTGGGGATGATATGCAGAGGAAAAATTTAATTTAATCTTGAGTTGTTTACAGAGAGCCCTCCAGAATTTAGACACGAATTGGACCCCTCTATCCGAGACAATCTGCGTAGGCAACCCGTGAAGACGAAAAATGTGTACAAAAAATTGTTTAGCCAACTGAGGCGCAGAAGGAAGACCAGGAAGAGGGATGAAATGTGCCATTTTGGAGAATCGATCAACGACCACCCAAATAACGGTGTTGCCACGGGAAGGGGGTAAATCAGTAATAAAATCCATACCAATCAGAGACCAAGGCTGTTCGGGGACAGGCAGAGGATGAAGAAAACCAGCGGGCTTCTGGCGAGGAGTCTTATCCCGGGCACAGATAGTGCAGGCTCGCACAAAGTCCCCAACATCCGTCTCCAGAGTCGGCCACCAATAGAAGCGGGAGATGAGTTGCACAGATTTCTTGATGCCCGCATGACCTGCGAGATGGGAGGAGTGACCCCATTTGAGGATTCCGAGGCGTTGGCGTGGAGAAACAAAGGTCTTTCCTGGAGGAGTCTGCCTGATGGAGGCAGGAGAAGTGGAGATCAGGCAGTCAGGTGGAATGATGTGTTGCGGAGGGAGATCAACTTCTGAGGCATCCGAGGAACGAGAGAGAGCATCGGCCCTAATGTTCTTATCGGCAGGACGAAAGTGAATCTCAAAATTAAATCGGGCAAAGAACAGAGACCACCGGGCCTGGCGAGGATTCAGCCGTTGGGCCGACTGGAGGTAGGAGAGGTTCTTGTGGTCGGTGTAGATAATAACAGGAAATCTTGATCCCTCCAGCAGATGCCTCCATTCCTCAAGTGCTAATTTAATGGCTAGAAGCTCTCGATCCCCGATGGAGTAGTTCCTCTCCGCTGGAGAGAAGGTCCTAGAGAAAAAACCACAAGTGACAGCATGCCCGGAAGGATTTTTTTGTAGAAGAACAGCTCCAGCTCCTACTGAGGAGGCATCAACCTCCAATAGGAAGGGTTTGGAAGGGTCAGGTCTGGAGAGCACGGGAGCCGAAGAAAAGGCAGACTTGAGTCGTTTAAAGGAGTCTTCTGCTTGAGGAGGCCAGGACTTGGGATCAGCATTTTTCTTGGTTAAAGCCACGATAGGAGCCACAATGGTAGAAAAATGTGGAATAAATTGCCTGTAATAATTGGCGAACCCCAAAAAGCGTTGGATAGCACGGAGTCCGGAGGGGCGTGGCCAATTTAAGACGGCAGAGAGTTTGTCTGGATCCATCTGTAGTCCCTGGCCAGAGACCAAATATCCTAGAAAAGGAAGAGATTGGCATTCAAACAGACATTTCTCAATTTTGGCATAGAGTTGGTTGTCACGAAGTCTCTGAAGAACCATACGGACATGCTGGCGGTGTTCTTCTAGATTGGCAGAAAAAATTAGGATATCGTCCAGATATACCACAACACAGGAGTATAACAGATCGCGAAAAATTTCATTGACAAAGTCTTGGAAGACGGCAGGGGCATTGCACAGTCCAAAGGGCATGACCAGATACTCAAAGTGTCCATCTCTGGTGTTAAATGCCGTTTTCCACTCGTCCCCCTCTCTGATGCGGATGAGGTTATAGGCGCCTCTTAAGTCCAATTTAGTGAAGATGTGGGCACCTTGGAGGCGATCAAAGAGTTCAGAGATGAGGGGTAAGGGGTAGCGGTTCTTAACCGTGATTTTATTAAGACCGCGGTAGTCAATGCAAGGACGTAGGGAGCCATCTTTTTTGGACACAAAGAAAAATCCGGCTCCGGCAGGAGAGGAGGATTTACGGATAAAGCCCTTTTTTAGATTCTCCTGGACGTATTCGGACATGGCAAGAGTCTCTGGGGCAGAGAGAGGATAAATTCTGCCCCGGGGTGGAGTAGTACCCGGGAGGAGGTCGATAGGGCAATCATAAGGCCTGTGAGGAGGTAGAGTCTCAGCTTGTTTTTTGCAGAAAACATCCGCGAAGTCCATATAGGCCTTAGGGAGACCGGTTACTGGAGGAACCACAGAGTTACGGCAAGGGTTACTGGGAACCGGTTTTAGACAGTTCTTGGAACAAGAGGACCCCCAACTCTTGATCTCCCCAGTGGACCAATCCAGGGTTGGGGAATGAAGTTGAAGCCAGGGAAGTCCAAGGAGAATCTCCGAGGTGCAATTGGGGAGGACCAAAAGTTCAATCCTCTCATGATGAGATCCGATGCTCATAAGAAGGGGCTCCGTGCGGAAACGTATGGTACAGTCCAATCTTTCATTATTTACACAATTGATGTAGAGGGGTCTGGCGAGACTGGTCACTGGGATGTTGAACCTGTTGACGAGAGAGGCCAAAATAAAATTTCCTGCAGATCCAGAGTCCAAGAAGGCCACTGTAGAGAAGGAGAAGGCAGAGGCAGACATCCGCACAGGCACAGTAAGACGTGGAGAAGCAGAGTAGACATCAAGGACTGTCTCACCTTTGTGCGGAGTCAGCGTACGTCTTTCCAGGCGGGGAGGACGGATAGGACAATCCCTCAGGAAGTGTTCGGTACTAGCACAGTACAGGCAGAGGTTCTCCATACGGCGTCGTGTCCTCTCTTGAGGTGTCAGGCGAGACCGGTCGACCTGCATAGCCTCCACGGCGGGAGGCACAGGAACAGATTGCAGGGGACCAGAGGAGAGAGGAGCCGAGGAGACGAAACGCCTCGTGCGAACAGAGTCCATATCTTGGCGGAGTTCCTGACGCCTTTCAGAAAAACGCATGTCAATGCGAGTGGCTAGGTGAATAAGTTCATGTAGATTAGCAGGAATTTCTCGTGCGGCCAGAACATCTTTAATGTTGCTGGATAGG
Organism: Hyla sarda; assembly: GCF_029499605.1. NCBI lineage: Eukaryota > Metazoa > Chordata > Amphibia > Anura > Hylidae > Hyla > Hyla sarda. Next base: position 270,842 of record NW_026607600.1, read on the forward strand.
CCTTTTTTGAAGGTCGCGCAGAGGGCCTCATTATTCCAGGACAATTCTGAAGCAAGTGTACGGAATTGTACGGCATACTCGCCAACGGAAGAATTACCCTGGACCAGGTTCAACAGGGCAGTCTCAGCAGAAGAGGCTCGGGCAGGTTCCTCAAAGACACTTCGGATTTCCGAGAAGAAGGAGTGTACAGAGGCAGTGACGGGGTCATTGCGGTCCCAGAGCGGTGTGGCCCATGATAGGGCTTTTCCGGACAGAAGACTGACTACGAAAGCCACCTTAGACCTTTCAGTGGGAAACAGGTCCGACATCATCTCCAGATGCAGGGAACATTGGGAAAGAAAGCCACGGCAAAACTTAGAGTCCCCATCAAATTTATCCGGCAAGGATAAGCGTATCCCAGGAGCGGCCACTCGCTGCGGAGGAGGTGCAGGAGCTGGCGGAGGAGATGACTGCTGAAGCTGTGGTAGCAACTGTTGTAGCATAACGGTCAGTTGAGACAGCTGTTGGCCTTGTTGCGCTATCTGTTGTGACTGCTGGGCGACCACCGTGGTGAGGTCAGCGACAACTGGCAGAGGAACTTCAGCGGGATCCATGGCCGGATCTACCGTCACGATGCCGGCTGGCAGGTAGTGGACCCTCTGTGCCAGAGAGGGATTGGCGTGGACCGTGCTAGTGGACCGGTTCTAAGCCACTACTGGTTTTCCCCAGAGCCCGCCGCAAAGCGGGATGGTCTTGCTGCGGCGGTAGTGACCAGGTCGTATCCACTAGCAACGGCTCACCTCTCTGGCTGCTGAAGATAGGCGCGGTACAAGGGAGTAGGCAGAAGCAAGGTCGGACGTAGCAGAAGGTCGGGGCAGGCAGCAAGGATCGTAGTCAGGGGCAACGGCAGAAGGTCTGGAAACACAGGCAAGGAACACACAAGGAACGCTTTCACTGGCACTAAGGCAACAAGATCCGGCAAGGGAGTGCAAGGGAAGTGAGGTAATATAGGGAAGTGCACAGGTGAAAACCCTAATTGGAACCACTGCGCCAATCAGCGGCGCAGTGGCCCTTTAAATCGCAGAGACCCGGCGCGCGCGCGCCCTAGGGAGCGGGGCCGCGCGCGCCGGGACAGAACAGACGGGGAGCGAGTCAGGTAGGGGAGCCGGGGTGCGCATCGCGAGCGGGCGCTACCCGCATCGCGAATCGCATCCCGGCTGGCAGCAGGATCGCAGCGCCCCGGGTCAGAGGACGTGACCGGAGCGCTGCAGCGGAGGGAGTGAAGCGAGCGCTCCGGGGAGGAGCGGGAACCCGGAGCGCTCGGCGTAACAACTACGGGGATATCACGGACCAACTTAGCAACTTTATACACCATAGGCCCCTCCCACTCGAGAATTTAAATCCCGTTATTTACAGCATACAAAAGTAAGAATTCACAGTCCCATATGGCTCTGGGGAGCGCTTAAAACCTAGGGTATCACACCCTGATCCAGAAATATCCACCACCAAATATAGCATACTAATATGCAACTACGGAATCATTAGCGTATTCACGCTCCCCCTGGTAGACAGTGCAATCACCCCCCAGAGTCACTGATCTTATTGGGTCCAGGGAGGGGTTCAATTTCATGAGAGAGGAATTCTGCTAAGACCAAGTTGTTCAATTTAGTCCATGAGTCCCGGTTTCTCCAAATCGCTAGGAGGAGTGACCAGGCAGAGAGTCAGGCATCCAATATTGTCCATTCCACATGGGGCCAGTGCAAGAGGCTGCTGCTGTTCAGAATATTGCCGGGGTATTAATCAATGGTTTCACCGGCTTCTGCACTGTTAGATATTCATCACATGTAAAGTCTGATCGTTTTACTCAGCTCCACTCTCCATCCACAAGAAAGGGTCTGGGCCAGTCTATTCAAATCCCAGCAAGGAGTAGCGGAGTTCCACACATGCCCCTCAACACCTCCGCGTCTGTCTATTACATTACTTAATTCCTTTAGAACATGGGGGTGAATGCCATCTGGACCTGGTGATTTGTCTATTTTGATTTTTTGTAGGTGGCACTGTACTTCTTCCTGGGTTAGACAGGTGACCTGTACTGGGGAGTTTACCTTATCACACTGTATTTCACCTGGCATTTCATTTTCCTCAGTGAATACAGTGGAGAAGAATTTTAGTATATTTGCTTTTTCCTGATCCCCGTTTATAATTTCTTCCTCATCATTTTTTAAAGGGCCAACACTTTCATTTTTGACCTTTTTGCTATTTATATAATTAAAGAACATTTTGGGGTTAGTTATACTCTCTTTGGCAATGAGTCTTTCTGTCTCTATTTTTGCGGCTTTTATCTGTTTTTTACATATTTCACATTTTTCTCTATAGCTTTTTAATGCTTCTTCACTGCTGTCCTGTTTTAGTAACTGAAATGCTTTATTTTAGTCATTTATTGCCCCCTTAACATTTTTATTCATCCATATTGGTTTTCTTTTATTTCTGACCCTTTTATTCCTATAAAGTATATACATCTTACAGTGAAAATTTAAGATATTTTTAAAAGTCTCCCATTTAGTGTCAGTATTGTTCTTTTTGAGGACAATATCCCATTTTATATTGTTATGGGCTTCTCTGAGTTGATCGAACTTTGCTTTTCGAAAGTTCATTGTTTTTGTGGCCCCTCGAGAGATTCCCTTATTGAAGAACAAGTTATAATGTATTACATTATGATCACTATTTCCTCGGTGTCCATCTACTTGCACATTAATTACTCTGCCAGTTTCAGTACGTTGGTAAATATTAAGTCTAGTAGGGCGCCCCCTCTGGTCAGGCCCTGCACCATTTGGGACAGATAATGGTCTTTAGCTATAGTCAGAAATCTGTTTCCTTTAAAGTCGAAGTCTGCCCAGTTCTCCATGAACCCAAACCCCTCCTTCCTACACCAGCTTCTGAGCCACTTGTTTACCTCCCTAATCTCCCGCTGCCTCTCTGGTGTGGCTCGTGGTACAGGTAATATTTCAGAAAATACTACCTTGGAGGTCCTTGCCTTAAGCTTGCAGCCTAAGTCCCTGAAATCCTTTTTAAGGACACTCCATCTACCTCTTACTTTGTCATTGGTGCCAATATGTACCATGACTGCTGGGTCTTCTCCAGCCCCACCCAGCAACCTGTCAACCCGATCCGCGATGTGCCGAACTCGAGCGCCAGGAAGACAACACACTGACGTTCCGGTTGGTTGGGGTTTTTTCAGGCGTGATGCAGTGGACAGGCCTGCTTTCAGTCCCCCGTTGCAGCTCATGGGGAGCTCGCTCTGTTCCCGGGTGTGGCTGGTTTGGTTGGTTGTTGGTGTGGTGTTTTGGTTTTTCAGTGGTGCTGCAGGGTGGTTTACTACTGGGTGTCTTGGTAGTCAGTGGGTTTCTGCCATGCTTGGGTTTTTTGTTTGCGCTTTTTCCTTTGGTGTTGGTTGTGGGACTTTGGGTGCTTGCTTCGGCAGTTCATGTTCTAGGATTGTAACGGTACTGTGTGGGTTGGCGTGGCCCCTGTGCTTGATTGCGCTATAATTTGGTGATGCTTTTCTTTTTTGGGTGTGATTTGAGTGATCGGGGGCGTTTTGTCGGTCTGACATTTGGGGCGTTGTCACTGTTATTATTTCTTTCTTTCGGCTTTCTTCCTGCGCTCGGCTTGTTGCACCTAGTGCTTCGCTGTTTGGAGATAAGGTTTATTTTGCGGCTGTACTCCCTGGGGTCGGTATTGGGTGTTGACGCTTTGTCCCGTTCTCTGGCAGTGGTTCCGGAGGTTGCTCCCTCGGGTGGAGTCGGAAGGTTTGCTCATGTGGCTGTGGAATGGGAGACCACCTCGGGTTCGGGTCCCGGGGTAGGACTGAGTGATACAGTTGTGGTTAAATTTTCGGCCTGTGGGTCATCGTGGAGATTGGTGTATTTCTTGGTCCGCTTTAGTGGCTCCTGCGACTTGGTCGCACTCACGGTGAGGCGCTTGCGAGTAGTTGGGGTTGGTGTGGAGGCCGGGATGTCTACAGTCAAGGAGGGTCCCGAAGGTTCCAAATGTGTCTGTGGATAGGGGTTTTGTTTTTTGTACCTACAAGGTTCTGCTGTTTGACTTCCTATTTCGTTTTGATAGGCTGTGATAAAATAAGTTAACTGCTGTGTCTCCTATCCAAGGAGGTTCGAGATTTGGGCTGTATTCTGCATGTATCCAATTAACATTTTTAGTATGTGACGCTGGGTATCTTCACCTGTTCGTGTGAATCACCTACTACTCAGTGCAAAAAAAAAAAAGGGTGCTTTCCCACTGTGCTGCGATCCAGTGGGGTGAGGTTGCCGCATGGCGGGGGGTGATTTTTCTTTTCTGCTTTGCGGTTGGTGGGATGTTGGTGTATACCTAGGGGCTGGGCCCGTGAGCGGGTGGCCTTGCTGTCGGCGACCGTTTTTTCCTATCAGTTTTTGGGTCGCTTGGTGGCGGCTGTGGGTCGGATTTTTGGTTGTCGCTTTTGCGTCGTTTTTTCTGATCCGAGGTTTTGCTCTGGCTTTTTTCGGGGCTAGGTGGATGGGGCACTTTCTTTCTCCTCGTCTCCTTCCATGACACTTGGGTGTCTGATGTGTTTTTTGGGTGCCTATTTTGTGCGTTTTCAGGTCCGTCGGTCCGAGATTGCTTAGGCGATCTGGGACACACAGCTTGTGCTGCATGAGGGTCCACGAATGACTGTTTTTTCCGGTTGTCGTCCTATTGTTGACTGGACTGCGGTGGGGGCCTCCCCCCCCCCCTTTTTCTTTTATGCTCCCCGCCCTCGATTGTCTGTTTTGGGTTTTGGCTTCTCTTTGTAGGAGGGGGTGTTGTGAGTTTGGGATTCGCTCTCTTTTTGTGTCGGTGTCGGCGGAGAGGGCTCAGTTTCGGGAGAGGGTAGCGCAGCGCGTGGGGCGCGGGCGATCTGCATGTTGCGTTGCTATTTTCGCCCAGTTTGATGTTTTCCACATGTGTTTTTGTTTTGCGAGCGGCTTTCCGCAAGGTGGTGCGAGTGCTGCGGCACTCTTCGGTGTATGGGCGAGTCTGAGAAATGAGTTCACACAAGAGTTAGTGAATACAAAAAAAATAAAAAAAATAAAATAAAATGCAAAAACATAGGACCTGGCGGCAGGTACCTCGGATTTCCTGGAGAGGTTATGTGTTGGGCGAATTTCCTGGAGAGGAAATGTGTTGGGCGACTTTCCTGGAGAGGAAATGTGTTGGGTGTGTTCGGGGGGCTGAGTTGGCCCCAGGTGTTGGCTATCCAGTATCTCTTGGGTGGGGGTCGGAGCCCAGTGTAGGGCTAACTGGTCTCCTCCGTGGCGGTAAGAAGACGGTGAAAGCGGGGTCAACCCGGGGTAGACCTCCACACAGGACAGTGTGGCAGCACCTCTCGGGTTGGCAAGAAGCCAATCGGTGTCTTTGTTACAGTTAAATTGTTATTTATATAAGTAATTTTATAAATAAAGCTTTGGCCGATCCCCACCCACGGAAAAGTTGAATTGTTGTTGTGTCAGTTATTATTTAATTAATTATTGTAGTAAGGGGGAGGGGTAGTTATAGCCTGCTCGGAGCTAATTGGGTCTCAACAGTCTGGAGGGGCAAGCTGTGCATAATTAGCTTGCCCCCTGACTGGTGAGCAGTTAAGGGGTTAAGAAATATACAGGCAATGTTTTTTAGCCCCCTCCCCCGCCTGTAAAAACCTGTTGCTAACTATAGTGGTATGTCCCATGGGTGGGGGGGAAGGAGTGCACCAATCAGGGGTCTAATAGTTTCCCGGGCTTTCAGGGGCCCTCCCCTGGGTATTTATAGCTGTGGTGCCTCCCTTCCCCCCTCAATCTGCCCAGGACCCGGAGTTTTGCCCTCCCTCCCTCCCTTTTTGTATCTCTGTTTATTGTAAGTCACAGCTTGGCGGTAAGAAGACGGTGAAAGCGGGGTCAACCCGGGGTAGACCTCCACACAGGACAGTGTGGCAGCACCTCTCGGGTTGGCAAGAAGCCAATCGGTGTCTTTGTTACAGTTAAATTGTTATTTATATAAGTAATTTTATAAATAAAGCTGTGGCCGATCCCCACACACGGAAAAGTTGAATTGTTGTTGTGTCAGTTATTATTTAATTAATTATTGTAGTAAGGGGGAGGGGTAGTTATAGCCTGCTCGGAGCTAATTGGGTCTCAACAGTCTTGCAAACTTCAGCTCCTCTCTGTGGCCTCTTAGTTGTTTTCCGAGCTGTTCATACTGAGCCATCTTGGCCTGGATTTTGGACCCAAAGCTGGCCAGGGATTCTCTGGGCCCCTTTACCCCCCATTGCTGGGGTTCTGAGGAAACAGATGCAGACTTTCCACTCCGCTGCCTGGATGAGCTTCTGCTGGAAGCTTTGCAGCTCCCAGCTGAGGTCGGGGGAGGGGGCCCCACATGGCTGTGGACCCTGGTGGATCTCCTCACCCCATCCTGACTACTGGCTGTTGCATTTTCCTTTGCACACCCCGCCAGCCGAGAACGGGGGGGGGGTGCAAGATGAAGCCCCAGCTTCCCGGGGCTCCATAGCAGGAAAACCTACCCAGGTGTCTGCCACACACCTGGGGAGGGGTGGAAGAAAATCACTGCTTCTCTGGGAAACTCTGGAGCTCAGCAGAACACACCTTCTCTCCAGAGCTGTACTCACTATTCTGCTGGTGAGGTCACTGTGTACATACATTACATTACTTATCCTGTATTGATCCTGAGTTATATCCTGTATTATGCACCAGAGCTGTACTCACTATTCTGCTGGTGAGGTCACTGTGTACATACATTACATTACTGATCCTGTACTGATCCCGAGTGTGTGTGGGATGGGGGTGGGGGAGCGGGGGGCCCCCAAAAAAAATTGCTTGCCCAGGGTCCAATCAAAATTAAAGATAGCCCTGTCCATTATACATACACTGTACAGCAATCATACATCCATTATACATACACTGTGTCTGTGACTGTACAACAATCATACATCCAATCCATTATTAATGGATTGGAGGTATGCTTGCTGTACAGTCACAGTGTATGTATAATGGAGGTATGATTGCTGTACAGTGTATGTATAATGGAGGTATGCTTGCTGTACAGTGTATGTATAATGGAGGTATGCTTGCTGTACAGTGTATGTATAATGGAGGTATGCTTGCTGTATAGTGTATGTATAATGGATGTATGATTGCTGTACAGTCAGTGTATGTATAATGGAGGTATGCTTGCTGTTCAGTCACAGTGTATGTATAATGGATGTATGATTGCTGTACAGTCACAGTGTATGTATAATGGATGTATGATTGCTGTACAGTTTATGTATAATGGAGGTATGCTTGCTGTACAGTGTATGTATAATGGATGTATGATTGCTGTACAGTCACAGTGTATGTATAATGGAGGTATGCTTGCTGTACAGTGTATGTATAATGGAGGTATGCTTGCTGTACAGTGTATGTATAATGGAGGTATGATTGCTGTACAGTGTATGTATAATGGAGGTATGATTGCTGTACAGTGTATGTATAATGGAGGTATGATTGCTGTACAGTGTATGTATAATGGAGGTATGCTTGCTGTACAGTGTATGTATAATGGATGTATGATTGCTGTACAGTGTATGTATAATGGATGTATGATTGCTGTACAGTCACAGGGTATGTATAATGGAGGTATGCTTGCTGTACAGTGTATGTATAATGGATGTATGATTGCTGTACAGTCACAGTGTATGTATAATGGAGGTACGCTTGCTGTACAGTGTATGTATAATGGATGTTTGATTGCTATACAGTCACAGTGTATGTATAATGGATGTATGATTGCTGTACAGTCAGTGTATGTATAATGGATGTATGATTGCTTTACAGTGTATGTATAATGGATGTATGATTGCTGTACAGTCACAGTGTATGTATAATGGATGTATGATTGCTGTACAGTGTATGTATAATGGATGTATGATTGCTGTACAGTGTATGTATAATGAATGTATGATTGCTGTACAGTGTATGTATAATGGATGTATGATTGCTGTACAGACACAGTGTATGTATAATGGATGTATGATTGCTGTACAGTGTATGTATAATGAATGTATGATTGCTGTACAGTGTATGTATAATGGATGTATGATTGCTGTACAGTCACTGTGTATGTATAATGAATGTATGCTTGCTGTACAGTGTATGTATAATGGATGTATGATTGCTGTACAGTGTATGTATAATGGATGTATGATTGCTGTACAGTGTATGTATAATGGATGTATGATTGCTGTACAGTGTATGTATAATGGATGTATGATTGCTGTACAGTGTATGTATAATGGAGGTATGCTTGCTGTACAGTGTATGTATAATGGAGGTATGATTGTTGTACAGTGTATGTATAATGGATGTATGATTGCTGTACAGTGTATGTATAATGGATGTATGATTGCTGTACAGTGTATGTATAATGGATGTATGATTGCTGTACAGTGTATGTATAATGGATGTATGATTGCTGTACAGTGTATGTATAATGAATGTATGATTGCTGTACAGTGTATGTATAATGGATGTATTATTGCTGTACAGTGTATGTATAATGAATGTATGATTGCTGTACAGTGTATGTATAATGGAGGTATGCTTGCTGTACAGTGTATGTATAATGGATGTATGATTGCTGTACAGTGTATGTATAATGGATGTATGATTGCTGTACAGTGTATGTATAATGGATGTATGATTGCTGTACAGTGTATGTATAATGAATGTATGATTGCTGTACAGTGTATGTATAATGGAGGTATGCTTGCTGTACAGTGTATGTATAATGGATGTATGATTGCTGTACAGTGTATGTATAATGGAGGTATGCTTGCTGTACAGTGTATGTATAATGGATGTATGATTGCTGTACAGTGTATGTACAATGGATGTATGATTGCTGTACAGTGTATGTATAATGGAGGTATGATTGCTGTACAGTGTATGTATAATGAATGTATGATTGCTGTACAGTGTATGAATAAAGGAGGTATGATTGCTGTACAGTGTATGTATAATGGAGGTATGATTGCTGTACAGTGTATGTATAATGAATGTATGATTGCTGTACAGTGTATGTATAATGGAGGTATGATTGCTGTACAGTGTATGTATAATGAATGTATGATTGCTGTACAGTGTATGTATAATGGATGTATGATTGCTGTACAGTGCATGTATAATGAATGTATGATTGCTGTACAGTGTATGTATAATGGAGGTATGCTTGCTGTACAGTGTATGTATAATGGATGTATGATTGCTGTACAGTGTATGTATAATGGATGTATGATTGCTGTACAGTGTATGTATAATGGATGTATGATTGCTGTACAGTGTATGTATAATGAATGTATGATTGCTTTACAGTGTATGTATAATGGAGGTATGCTTGCTGTACAGTGTATGTATAATGGATGTATGATTGCTGTACAGTGTATGTATAATGGATGTATGATTGCTGTACAGTGTATGTATAATGGATGTATGATTGCTGTACAGTGTATGTATAATGGATGTATGATTGCTGTACAGTGTATGTATAATGGAGGTATGATTGCTGTACAGTGTATGTATAATGAATATATGATTGCTGTACAGTGTATGTATAATGGATGTATGATTGCTGTACAGTGTATGTATAATGGAGGTATGCTTGCTGTACAGTGTATGTATAATGGATGTATGATTGCTGTACAGTGTATGTATAATGGAGGTATGCTTGCTGTACAGTGTATGTATAATGGAGGTATGCTTGCTGTACAGTGTATGTATAATGGATGTATGATTGCTGTACAGTGTATGTATAATGGAGGTATGCTTGCTGTACAGTGTATGTATAATGGATGTATGATTGCTGTACAGTGTATGTATACTGAATGTATGATTGCTGTACAGTGTATGTATAATGGAGGTATGCTTGCTGTACAGTGTATTTATAATGGATGTATGATTGCTGTTCAGTGTATGTATAATGAATGTATGATTGCTGTACAGTGTATGTATAATGGATGTATGATTGCTGTACAGTGTATGTATAATGGATGTATGATTGCTGTACAGTGTATGTATTATGTAGGTATGATTGCTGTACAGTGTATGTATAATGAATGTATGATTTCTGTACAGTGTATGTATAATGGAGGTATGATTGCTGTACAGTGTATGTATAATGGAGGTATGATTGCTGTACAGTGTATGTATAATGAATATATGATTGCTGTACAGTGTATGTATAATGGAGGTATGATTGCTGTACTGGGAGCAAACGGAGCGGGGGAACCCCTGGCGTAGTGGCGTCTTGACGGGGGTTTTAGTGGCCCTCCCAGATGTTAGTAAGGGTTAATGGGGTTAGAGGTATATTTCAAGAGAATGGGGGTTAAAGGGTTAAATGGCTGCTGCTCCTTTAAGGGACAGTAGCAGGTGGCTCGAGAGTGGGGTGAAAGAGAGGTCATCTGGAGGGGAGGGGGAGGAGTGTATATAGGGGGGTGCCCCAGGGGGGGAGGGTACTCACCAGTCGGCGTGTAGAAGCGAGAAGAAGGTGCCATGTCGTCCCTGGATGATCTTTTCACCCACCTTCGGGCTGCTGCAGCGTCTCATGGGAATGCTTGGGTGCAGGAACAGTTGCGGGGGGTCCTGGGGATCGGGAGTGGGGTGCAGGCTGGCCCCCTCCCTGGCTTGCGGCGCGGGTCCCGTAGATCCAGGGCTCCAGAGCGTCTGAGTCCTGAGCCACTCCCCGTAGCAGGCGGCGGTGCCTGAGCCCTGTGCGGTCTTCCCGGGAGATGGCAGGTACAGTGTGTGGGGGCACTTCCAGTGCCGCTTCCCGGGGGACAGTGTCAGGGCGTAGGGCAGAGGATGCAGGAGGGGGGGCAGCTGCTGGTCCCTCCGCTCCTTCCCCACTGTGCGGCCCGGGTGGTGGTGCGGCCGTCCCTGAGGTGGGGGTGTCAGGCCGGAGATCGTTGAGGAAGGGCACCAGGAGTGAACGGGGGACGGCCGGAGCTGCCGGTCCCCCTGTGATGGCGGCTGCGGTCTCTTCATCTGCCCGACGTGAGGCCCGGCAGAGTGGAGGAGGGGAGGCAGGGCCGGCCCTGTCCAGTGCAGGGTCGGGCTCTAGGCAGCGTTCTGGGGCCAGGTCTGCAGAGGAGAGGAGGCCCGGAGGCAGCAGGGACACGGCTGGCTCACCTTCTCTGAGTGCAGCCCAGCAGCGTACAGCACAGCAGCAGAGCTCCGGGAGTGCAGGGGAGGCCAGAGCTCGGAGATCTTCTGTCAGCGTCTCTCTGCCTGTGAGGGAAGATGGGCTGGCTGGAGGTCGGCAGGATCCAGAGTGCTACAGTGAGAGGGCGCCACCTGGTGGTAGGAGTCGGCATGGCAGGTCTGGAACTGCAGTTGGGGAATATTCTCCTTCTGATTCTTCCCTTTCTGATTGTGCTGCAGATGCTGAAGAGGAGCTGGCGAATCCGGAAAGGAGGGCGGCCGGTGAGGCGGTCATTCGTCGGCGGGAGCCTGGAGCGGATTTGGCGGGACCTTCAACAGCGCTGGATGACAGGAGTGCGGCCGGCGGTTCCAGGGAGCGGACGCCCAGGCCTGCGGCTGCTGGGGCATCGGCTTCGGGTCAGCCTGGTGAGTCCTCTGGGGATTTGGGGTTGGGGCCTGTTCCTTTGAATGTGACGGGGGATGGGGGGTTGCGGGTTTTGCTTTCACAGTTAATGAGTGTTTTGTCTGGGCGTCCTGGGGGTACGGCTGTGGGGGCGTCCCCAGTTCCTGTGTGGGTTGCTCCGGCGGCGGGAGTACAGGTTGAGGCGCCGGCGGGGGGCGGGTCGGTGGTGGCATCGGCCGTGGGTGGAGGTGCTGCGGGAGCTGCAGCGGTCGCTAAGGCAGCGGCGGAGGATGTCCGTATGGCGGACTCCGCGAAAGGGGAAGTGTATGTCTGTTTTGAGGGGCCCCTGGGGGCTCACTTGAAACCGGAAGTGAAGGAGAAGATCTGGAAGGACGAATATGTCGAGATCTTCTCCTTGCTTCCGTTGGAAAAATTTAATTTAGATAGGAAGAAGCCGGAGGAGAGTAAGAAGGAGGAGGAGGAGAAACGGCGGTATCGGCTGATACCTCGCACGTTTACTAATTGGATGCAGGCCTTTTCTATCCTGGCGAGTGTTATTGGGGAGAAGGCACCAGAACATTGTTCGGCGCTTTTTTGTTATTTTGATTCTATTGGTGAGGCATACCGGGTGTATGGGGGAGTGGCGTGGCTGCGTTATGACGAGCATTTTCGTCAGCGCAAGGCGGTCCGGGCTTCCTTGAGGTGGGATCATAAGGACATAAGTTTATGGATGCGACTTATGGCCGCTCCTCGTGGGGGGTCTCAGCCCTTTCAGGGGGCGGCCGGCGGTTTCTCAGCGGCCGGACAGTCGGCCGGTTCGCGTCGGGGCTGCTGTTGGCAGTATAATGAAGGGCATTGCCGCTTCCTCTCAGATTGTAAATTTAAGCATGAATGTTCGGGGTGTGGGGGGGGCTCACAGTTTCTCCCGATGTTTTAAGCGTGGGAAAGGAAAGGGAGCTGAGGCTTCAGCGTCCCGGGGCGACTCCAGTGAGGGTGAACGTGATGCGGCCGTTTTTAAGACAGTACCCAAATAGGTCGGCGGCGGTTTTGTTGGAGGAGGGTTTTAGTTTGGGTTTTGTGATTCCCAGTTCGGCAGTTGCGCAGGGGGTTGGGGGGCGCAATTTGGTTTCGGCTTATGGTCATCCTCAGGTGGTCACGGCTAAGCTGCAAAGTGAGGTGGCGTTGGGCAGGATGGCGGGTCCTTTTCCGGACCCGCAATTGGCGGATTTGGTGGTTTCACCGCTAGGCCTGGTTCCTAAAAAGGAGCCGGGCAAGTTCAGATTGATACATCATTTGTCTTACCCGGCTGGGGCTTCGGTTAATGATGGGATTGAGGAGGGTGTGTGTGCGGTGACATATACCTCTTTTGATGCAGCGGTGCGGTGGGTTCGGAAGTTTGGACAAGGGGCATTATTGGCCAAGACGGATGTGGAATCGGCGTTCCGTTTGTTGCCGGTCCATCCGGGTAGTTTTCATTTATTAGGAATTTGTTGGGAGGGTCAGTATTATGTTGATTGTTGTTTACCAATGGGCTGTTCGATTTCATGTGCGTATTTTGAGGCTTTTAGTTGTTTTTTGGAATGGGTGGTGTGCCAGGAGGCCGGCTGGTCCTCTGTGCTGCATTACCTTGACGACTTTCTTTTTTTGGGGCCCAGGGGCTCTCGGATTTGTTCGGTGTTGTTGCATACTATGGAGGCGGTAGCGCAGCGTTTTGGGGTCCCGTTAGCTCCTGATAAGACGGAGGGACCGTCCACGGTGGTGAAGTTTTTGGGTATAGTGATTGATTCGGATCGTATGGAGTGTCGCTTGCCGGAGGATAAGTTGGCGGATTTGAGGCAGTGTGTGCAGCAGTGTCGGCGTTGTAAGAGGGCACCTTTGAAGGAGGTCCAGTCGTTGTTGGGGAAATTGAATTTTGCCTGTAGGATTTTACCTATGGGTAGGGTTTTTTGTAGACGTTTGTCCTTGGCCACGGCGGGGGTGACGGTTCCGCATCACTATGTTAGGTTGTCTGGGGAGGTGCGTACAGACTTGGAAGTGTGGGATTCCTTTTTGTCGGTTTACAACGGCAGGTCCATGTGGATGGCGGAGGTGGTTGATGATGCTGAGTTGGAATTGTTTACCGATGCAGCGGGTTCGGTAGGTTATGGGGCATTTTTTCAGGGGGAGTGGAGTGCGGCGGGGTGGCCGGATTCTTGGCGTGCGGCGGGTTTGGTGGCTAATCTAGTTGTGTTGGAGCTGTTTCCTATTGTGGTGGCAACGGAAATTTGGGGGGATCGGCTGAGGGATAGGAGGGTCCGTTTTCGTTGTGACAATATGGGGGTGGTCCATGCGATTAATAATCAGACTTCTAGTTCTCCGCCGGTTTTGCGCTTGCTTCGTCATTTGGTTCTGCGGGGATTGTTGTTGAATGCGCAGTTTGTTGCTGTACATGTTCCAGGTGTTGTCAACTCTGTCGCTGATTCTCTTTCTCGTTCACAGTGGGACAGGTTTCGCGTGCTGGCACCGGAGGCGGAGCGGTGCGGGATCCCTTGCCCCGATTGGCTGTGGAGCGTGGTTTGGGAGCGGCGGCGCAGTTGATTCAGAGGTCACTGAGTGCTCGCACTTGGTCTGCGTATTCGAAGGTTTGGGGTGAATGGGAGGTGTTACTGGAGAGGGTGGGTGTGTGTGCTGGTACTGAGGACTGGGTGACTGTGGTGCTGTATTTTGTGGGGATGCAGTTTGAGTCGGGGGTGTCTGTTTCGGGTGTGTCACGCCGTATGTCAGCTCTGGCGTTTTGGTTTTTGGTGCGGGGCCTGGGGGATGCCACTAAGCATTTTTTAGTGCGTCGCGCCCTTATGGGATACCGTAGGGGGGGTACGCAGCCGGATAGGCGTCGCCCGGTTTCTTTTGATTTGTTGGGTTTCCTGGTGGAACGGGTGGAGTGTGAATGCACGGATGCTTACGAGGTGCTGTTGTTTCAGGTGGCGTTTGTGTTGGCCTTTTTTGGGGCCTTTCGAATTTCGGAACTGGTGGCTCAGAGTAGATCGGTGGTTGGGGGTTTGTTGTATGGGGATGTGATTTTGCAGGCGGAGGGGGTGAGTTGTTTTTTACGCAGGTCCAAAACTGATCTGAGAGGTCGGGGTTGTTGGGTGGTTCTAGGTGATTTGCCAGGGTCCTTGGTGTGCCCGGTGCGATGCGTGCGGGCGTTTCTGTCAGTGAGGCCGGATGGTATGGGATCTTTTTTAGTGCATAGGGATGGGTCATCTCTCTCGCGCTTTCAATTTGTGTCTGTTTTCCGTAGATGTTTGAAGGCACGGGGGCTAGATCCTGGGGATTACAGTTCTCATTCATTTAGAATAGGGGCCGCCACTGAGGCGGCCCGGTGGGGGATGGGTGAGGAAGTGATTCGGCGGATTGGGCGATGGGAGTCTGCTCGTTTTCGTCTGTATGTTCGTCCCCATCTGTTATGATTATGTTACGTGGGTTATTTTGCTTGCTATGTTTTCTTGTTTGTGTTTTTCAGGTCGTGATCCGTGCTTGGTGTGGATTTTTGGTCACTCCTATGTTCGGAGGGGGGCGATCCGGGCTGCGGTGAGACGGGACGGGAGGCAGCTGGGTTTTTCGAGGGACCTGGCGGTGTTGCGGTGGATTGGAATTGGTGGCATGCTGTGGTGCGGGGTGCTCCCTGAGGTACAGTTCAACGCTTCTTTGGACCGCCACCCGGACATCTTGGTGGTGCATGCTGGGGGCAATGATTTGGGCCTTCGATCGTCACGGGAGTTAATTAGAGACATTAAGCTTGACATTCTGAGGATAAAATCTACCTTTCCAGGTTTGTTGTTCGTTTGGTCTGACATGGTGGCTCGGCGGGTGTGGCGGCACGCCAGGTCGGTGGATCGCTTGAATAAGGCTCGGGTCAAGCTCAACAAAGAGGTGGGTCGTTTTGTTCGTAGGAATGGGGGGATAGTGGTGAGGCACACTGATCTGGAGGGGGAGCCTTGGGAATTCTTGGATCCTGATGGTATTCATTTAAATGACATTGGAATGGACTTGTGGGCGTTGGCCTTGCAAGGGGGTATTGAGCTGGCGTTGCGTGTGTGGCGGGATGAAGGTCAGTGAGGTGTCACTGTCTTTCATCTGTGGCATGTGAAAGGGTCCCGGGGGAGTTAGTAGTTTGAAAGATAAATGTTTGAGATGGTTCAATTGGGCCTCCTGGTGGTGGTTCTGGGCCTCAGGAGTTCGAGGGATTGTGCGGAAGGTTACCGGGGTGCCTCTGGTCCAGGGGCTCGCGGCCAGGGGTAAGAAGCGTGTTGCACAAATCCGGTTGGGGGAGGGGAGTGCCCTCCAGTTTGGTTATGTTTATATGTAAATATTCAAATGTTATTTATTGGTTTGTTAAATAAATGGGCCACATGGCCCAATTTTCCCACAGCAGGTGTCAGTGTCTTTTCTATTGGGAGAAGGGGTTGTTACGTGGTTAAGAGTGGGTTAGAGAGGAAGGGATGTATCTAAAATCCCATCCAGTCATGGGAGCAAACGGAGCGGGGGAACCCCTGGCGTAGTGGCGTCTTGACGGGGGTTTTAGTGGCCCTCACAGATGTTAGTAAGGGTTAATGGGGTTAGAGGTATATTTCAAGAGAATGGGGGTTAAAGGGTTAAATGGCTGCTGCTCCTTTAAGGGACAGTAGCAGGTGGCTCGAGAGTGGGGTGAAAGAGAGGTCATCTGGAGGGGAGGGGGAGGAGTGTATATAGGGGGGTGCCCCAGGGGGGGAGGGTACTCACCAGTCGGTGTGTAGAAGCGAGAAGAAGATCCCGCCCGCCCTTTTTTTAAACGCTTGGTGGGTGGGATTCTGATAAGGGGGAGGCATGTGAAAGGGTCCCGGGGGAGTTAGTAGTTTGAAAGATAAATGTTTGAGATGGTTCTGGGCCTCAGGAGTTCAAGGGATTGTGCGGAAGGTTACCGGGGTGCCCCTGGGCCAGGGGCTCGCGGCCAGGGGCTCGCGGCCAGGGGTAAGAAGCGTGTTGCACAAATCCGGTTGGGGGAGGGGAGTGCCCTCCAGTTTGGTTATGTTTATATGTAAATATTCAAATGTTATTTATTGGTTTGTTAAATAAATGGGCCACACGGCCCAATTTTCCCACAGCAGGTGTCAGTGTCTTTTCTAAAGGGAGAAGGGGTTGTTACGTGGTTAAGAGTGGGTTAGAGAGGAAGGGATGTATCTAAAATCCCATCCAGTCAAGTGTATGTATAATGGATATATGATTGCTGTACAGTCACAGTGTATGTATAATGAATGTATGCTTGCTGTACAGTGTATGTATAATGGATGTATGATTGCTGTACAGTGTATGTGTAATGAATGTATGATTGCTGTACAGTGTATGTATACTGAATGTATGATTGCTGTACAGTGTATGTATAATGGAGGTATGCTTGCTGTACAGTGTATGTATAATGGATGTATGATTGCTGTACAGTGTAGGTATAATGAATGTATGATTGCTGTACAGTGTATGTATAATGGATGTATGATTGCTGTACAGTGTATGTATAATGAATGTATGATTGCTGTACAGTGTATGTATACTGAATGTATGATTGCTGTACAGTGTATGTATAATGGAGGTATGCTTGCTGTACAGTGTATGTATAATGGATGTATGATTGCTGTACAGTGTATGTATAATGAATGTATGATTGCTGTACAGTGTATGTATAATGGAGGTATGATTGCTGTACAGTGTATGTATAATGGATGTATGATTGCTGTACAGTGTATGTATAATGGATGTATGATTGCTGTACAGTGTATGTATAATGGAGGTATGATTGCTGTACAGTGTATGTATAATGAATGTATGATTGCTGTACAGTGTATGAATAAAGGAGGTATGATTGCTGTACAGTGTATGTATAATGGAGGTATGATTGCTGTACAGTGTATGTATAATGAATGTATGATTGCTGTACAGTGTATGTATAATGGAGGTATGATTGCTGTACAGTGTATGTATAATGGATGTATGATTGCTGTACAGTGTATGTATAATGAATGTATGATTGCTGTACAGTGTATGTATAATGGAGGTATGATTGCTGTACAGTGTATGTATAATGAATGTATGATTGCTGTACAGTGTATGTATAATGGAGATATGCTTGCTGTACAGTGTATGTATAATGGTTGTATGATTGCTGTACAGTGTATGTATACTGAATGTATGCTTGCTGTACAGTGTATGTATAATGGATGTATAATTGCTGTACAGTGTATGTATAATGGATGTATGATTGCTGTACATTGTATGTATACTGAATGTATGATTGCTGTACAGTGTATGTATAATGGAGGTATGATTGCTGTACAGTGTATGTATACTGAATGTATGATTGCTGTACAGTGTATGTATAATGGATGTATGATTGCTGTACAGTGTATGTATAATGGATGTATGATTGCTGTACAGTGTATGTATAATGGAGGTATGATTGCTGTACAGTGTATGTATACTGAATGTATGATTGCTGTACAGTGTATGTATAATGGAGGTATGATTGCTGTACAGTGTATGTATAATGGAGGTATGATTGCTGTACAGTGTATGTATAATGGAGGTATGATTGCTGTACAGTGTATGTATAATGGATGTATGATTGCTGTACAGTGTATGTATAATGGAGGTATGATTGCTGTACAGTGTATGTATAATGGAGCCTCCAATCTAAAAAAAAAGCTTCCAATCCCCAAAAAAGTTTTAATAAAGTTTTTCATTTTGTTTGTATTGATATTTATATGAGTGTAGGTCTGTTTATGTATGTGTGCATGCAAGCAAGAGGGGCTGAAACGTCGCACTGTTTGACATGTGGAATAAATAGTTATTTTTTGGATATTTGGAGTGCCGCACCATTTTTGAAGTTATCAATTGGCTGTGATCGAGCCTGAGGAGCTGGCACCCACCTACTGTGGTAAAGTAGTGCTGCATTTTTTTCGACATTTCTATATATATATATATAGGTATATAAACACACACGCGTGTGCGGTGTGAGTTTGTGCTTTTGGGTGCACACTCCTCTACACCCCTCTGTCACCCATGTACACTCCTCTACACCCCTCTGTCACCCATGTACACTCCTCTACACCCCTCTGTCACCCATGTACACTCCTCTACACCCCTCTGTCACCCATGTACACTCCTCTCTACCCCTCTGTCACCCATGTACACTCCTCTACACCCATCTATCACGCATGTACACTCCTCTACACCCATCTATCACCCATGTTCACTCCTCTACACCCCTCTGTCACCCATATGCACTCCTCTCTACCCCTCTGTCACCCATGTACACTCCTCTACACCCAACTATCACCCATGTACACTCCTCTACACCCCTCTGTCACCCATGTACACTCCTCTACACCCATCTATCACCCATGTACACTCCTCAACACCCCTCTGTCACTCATATACACTCCTCTCTACCCCTCTGTCACCCATGTACACTCCTCTACACCCCTGTCACCCATGTACGCTCCTATACACCCCTTTGTACATTCCTCTACACCCCTTTCACCCATGTATGCTCCTCTACACCCCTGTCACCCATGTACACTCCTCTACACCCCTGTCACCCATGTACACTCTTCTGCACCCCTCTGTCACCCATGTACACTCCTCTATACCCCTCTGTCACTCATGTACACTCCTCTACACCCCTCTGTCACCCATGTACACCCATCTGTCACCCATGTACACTCCTCTACACCCCTCTTTCACCCATGTACACTCCTCTACACCCTTCTGTCACCCATGTACACCCATCTGTCACCCATGTACACTCCTCTACACCCATCTGTCACCCATGTACACCCATCTGTCACCCATGTACACTCCTCTACACCCCTCTGTCACCCATGTGCACCCATCTGTCACCAATGTACACTCCTCTATACCCCTCTGTCACTCATGTACACTCCTCTATACCCCTCTGTCACCCATGTACACTCCTCTACACCCCTCTGTCACCCATGTACACCCATCTGTCACCCATGTACACTCCTCTACACCCCTCTGTCACCCATGTACACCCATCTGTCACCCATGTACACTCCTCTACACCCCTCTGTCACCCATGTACACCCATCTGTCACTCATGTACACTCCTCTAAACCCCTCTGTACTCTCCTCTACACCCCTGTCACCCATGTATGCTCCTCTACACCCCTGTCACCCATGTATGCTCCTCTACACCCCTGTCACCCATGTATGCTCCTCTACACTCCTTTCACCCATGTATGCTCCTCTACACTCCTGTCACCCATGTATGCTCCTCTACACCCCTGTCACCCATGTATGCTCCTCTACACCCCTGTCACCCATGTATGCTCCTCTACACCCCTGTCACCCATGTATGCTCCTCTACACACCTGTCACCCATGTATGCTCCTCTACACCCCTGTCACCCATGTATGCTCCTCTACACCCCTCTGTCACCCATGTATGCTCCTCTACACCCCTGTCACCCATGTATGCTCCTCTACACCCCTGTCACCCATGTATGCTCCTCTACACCCCTGTCACCCATGTACGCTCCTCTACACCACTGTCACCCATGTACGCTTCTCTACACCCCTCTCTACACCCCTCTGTACACTCCTCTACACCCCTCTAAACCCCTCTGTCACCCATGTACACCCCTCTGTCACCCATGTCCACCGCTCTACACCCCTCTGTCACCCATGTCCACCCATCTGTCACCCATGTCCACTCTTCTACACCCCTCTGTCACCCATGTAAAAAAAAGAAAGAAAAAAAAGTTTGGCGCCTAATAGGTTTGTTTTGCAGGTTTAACGGTGAAGAATTGTGGGTGGAAGAAATCGTGATGATGGCCCAGACCAGATGGAGAAGAGAAGGCAACGATGCAAATTAGAGAAGACGTCATTGGTGAGTTGCTGTATAAAGCAGCACTTTAAACTACATACTCACTGATAAATAGATATAGTGCATTGCGTTTTTTACCGTTTTATCCTTTTTTTTTTTTTTTTTCCTTGCTCGTCAACCTCGGTAGCGGTGCCCCGTGGAAATTTTTTTCCCAAGGTGTGCCCCGACCCGAAAAAGGTTGGGAAACACTGGTATATACATACATTCATAGATATATGGGATACAATACAGGAATATGGGTGCACTACTGTGGTAGATGTAAACAATACATTGGCTATCCCTCAACACTGATGTTAAAATTGAGACATTCGCCAGTGTATCCTTATATGAAGGACACACCAGAGCCCGCACACCAACGCCAAGGTTTCTCAAATTGGTGCGAGACCTAACGCTAATCCTACCTGTGCTTGATAAGCAAAACAGGGGCCAGTGGGCAATTACGGCAGCATTCGGTTGACTCACAACTTCCTCCCAGATACCCTCCAGTGTGACTGAGCACACATGCAATGGGAGGAGGGAGGCAAGCTGCAAGCCCCACCTGAGTTGGCTAATATGGGTGCCTGGCCTCACAGGTGCTACCTTAATGCTGCCTTGTAGATATTCAAGGAGCATTAATGTTGGAGTTTACACACCTCCAAATATAAAATTTAAACAAACAACAAAAAACGTGGTCTCAAATGGCTGGAGGTGCTCAACCCCAAATGCGGTTGTGCATTTTTACTGGGGGAGCAGATCCTGCCCTTGTAGTCCGTTGCTAGGGGCGATCCCCAGCATAAAAATGCATACAATGGAGGATGCCTGCAGCGGACTACAAGTGCCACAAGTGTGGTCAGTATATAGTATACATTCATATATATGGGGGTCAGTATATAGTATACATTCATATATATGGGGGTCAGTATATAGTATACATTCATATATATGGGGGTCAGTATATAGTATACATTCATATATATAGGGGTCAGTATGTAGTATACATTCATATATATGGGGGTCAGTATATAGTATACATTCATATATATGGGGTCAGTATATAGTATACATTCATATATATGGGGGTCAGTATATAGTATACATTCATATATATGGGGGTCAGTATATAGTATACATTCATATATATGGGGGTCAGTATATAGTATACATTCATGTGTGGTCAGTATATAGTATACGTTAATATATATGGGGGTCAGTATATAGTATACATTCATATATATAGGGGTCAGTATGTAGTATACATTCATATATATGGGGGTCAGTATATAGTATACATTCATATATATGGGGGTCAGTATATAGTATACATTCATATATATGGGGGCCAGTATATAGTATACATTCATATATATGGGGGTCAGTATATAGTATACATTCATATATATGGGGGTCAGTATATAGTATACATTCATATATATGGGGGTCAGTATATAGTATACATTCATATATATGGGGGTCAGTATATAGTATACATTCATATATATGGGGGTCAGTATATAGTATACATTCATATATATGGGGGTCAGTTTATAGTATAAATTCATTTGTGGGGACAAGTATATAGTACATTTTTATGTTGGGTCATTATTAGTGTTGAGCGGCATAGGCCATATTCGAATTTGCGATATATTTTCGCATAAACAAAAATTTGCATGGGCGAAAGTTACCATATGTGAAAAATTTGCATAAACGAAAATTTGCATATGCAAATTTTCCCATATGCGAAAATTTGTACGCCAGTCTCACACAGCAGTATTAGAGCCTTCTTTACACCACACAAGCTGGAAGCAGAGAGGGATGATCACTGTGATGTGTACTGTGGGGGAAAAAACAATATTCATAATTTCGAATATATAGTGCTATATTGGTGAATATTCGCGAATTCGCGCATTGCGAATATTTGCGAGCAACACTAGTGTTGACCACCAGATGAAGGGGCAGCCGGCACGCCCCCTCAAAAAAAGCGCTATGGCAGAGCCAGAGATATCCAAAGGCAGCGCTGCATCAGTCCCCCCAAAAAATGTGAGTTCCTGGATTTAAATATCTATATTCAGGATGGCTGTTCGCATACTGCCAACTATTTTAAGGAGGTGGATGCAAACAGATACCTCGACTTTAACAGTTGCCATCTTAAATAATGGAAGAAGAACATTCCATTCGGTCAAATGAAAAGAATCCGAAGGAATTGTTCTTCCACCCAAAAATACCTACAACAACTAGAGAACCTGGAGGATCGTTTTAAACAAAAAGGGTATCCCAAACCCCTTATACAAGGAGCACGCCAGAGAGTGGACGAATTAGAACAAAGTGCTTGCTTGAAAAATAATAAACAGGGTAATGCAGAGGGGGGTTATAATGATGAATTTGATTCTGTTTTTCTAACTAGGTATTACACTTCACACACCAATATTTTTTTTACATTTTTTTTTATTTTTTTTTGTATAGGTAATATCACCAGCTCATATTATTGTGTCATGATTACTGGCACCATATGTAGTCCCCCAGTTATTCTTCTTTAGATGTTTTCCGTGTCCTGTGCAGTATCTCTCCCAGAAGTCCACTTGATGGCCCCCGTGGTGGTCTACACCCCGAAGTCATCAATTTTTACTCTAAGAGAGAGTGTGCAGCTGTTTCTGGAGACGGTCAACAATAACCTCTGCATGGTGGAATAATAGGTCACGATGTTTATCAGGATCAGTAGAAGCATCACCCACTCGATGATTATGATGGGGATTTCACGGATCTCGTCCCAGTCTTCATCATTATGGAATAATTCCTTTAATGTTTCATATCCAAAATAGAAAACTACACAGACAAAAGTCAGGCCACAGCAGGTGCATCTACTATGGTGGATGACTTTTTTTGCTCCTGGTAATTTATACATCTGGATGGACTGCCCAAGGTAGTATAAGGCTTCACATGTAATGGAAATTATCGTGCTGACAAAGTGTATCCTGGGATATTCTTCGGGGGACAATACATGCATAACAGCTGTGGAAAAACAGGAGGCCCACACAATGGCCAGCAGGATCCTCTGGATCAGGACCTGATGACCCCTGAACTCTTCAGTATGCATAACCATATACTTATAAATAAGAAAGGTTAGTACCAAAGTGCCAATGGACGTCCCTATGAATCCAATTCTGAATAATATGCTTTCGGGAAAGACATTTCCCACGTCACTGTGAAGGAAAAGAAACCAATGTTATTATGGATATTTCCTCACTCCCAACCCATGAAATAAGAATCATTTGCTTGTTTATCTTACCTGATGCTCATCAGTGGCGAGGCTGCATGGCCGAGGACGACCGTCATGATGTAGCTGGTGGCAAGCCAGGCCGCACACCAAAACGCCAACAGGAGGGGGACGAACCCCAGTCCTTTTAGCTCCATTTCAGACAAGTAGAAAAAGAAGACGCTAATCTCACTATTCTCACTAATCGCACTGGAACAGACTGAAGGCTCGGGCGGCTGTCAGTGGGATGTCAGGCCTCCAGCTGTCTATGACATCACATGTGACATGTCAGAATGACTGCTTGTTTCTTTGAGCTGCCATGATTTAGTATCTGCTATAGACAGAACCTGATGTTTTTACTATGGACCTTACAGACCTCAGAACCCAAGTAATTAGTGCAGGGGCTCCATTTTGATCATCTCATATTTCACATTATTTGAGTTCCAGGGCTCAGATACATTTGCATCCTCTATAGCAGTGGTCTTCAAGCTGTGAACCCCCAACCGCTGCAGAACCACAACTCCCAGCATGCCCAGACAGCAACTTTGCATAAGGAAATAGTCTAATTAAACTTTTCTTATATATAGAATCCCTGAAATCTCCAATCTCTCCTTTTATTGGTTTATGATCTGTGTTACTTATTTGTAAAAAACAATGTTTCTGATTGTCTTCCCCCCACACACTTATGGGCTATCTCTTCAAACGACTTTATTTGACCTAAAGCGTATAATTGATTTACATAAATAAGCCCCTTTTCATCCAAAAGAGTGAATCTTTAATTTTAAGGAATTCTTTAAGTGCTTTATTCGACCATAATGAAGTAAAGTCAAATCTCCATGTGATTTTAAACATTTTTTAAGTTCCTCCCATACTTAATTATCTAGATATGCATGGGTGTAGTGAGTATCCCAGCTTCCAAAATCTCAAAAATATCCTTCATTTTTCAGAGGCTTTTTCAAAAATGAAAGAAGCGATCTGATTGGTTGCTATGGGCAACTCAGAAACTTTTCCTCTGGGCAGGTTTTGATAAATCTCCCTCTATGGGGGAGATTCATCAAGACCAGTGTAGAGGAAGAGTTGTGCAGTTGCCCATAGCAACCAATCAGATTGCTTCTTTCATTTTTCACAATGCCTTTGCAAAATGAAAGAAGCGATCTGATTGGTTGCTATGGGCAACTCAGCATATTTTCCTGGAAAAGTTTCTGAGTTGCCCATAGCAACCAATCAGATTACTTCCTTCATTTTTCAGAGACTTTTTCAAAAATGAAAGAAGCGATCTGATTGGTTGCTATGGGCAACTCAGCATATTTTCCTGGAAAAGTTTCTGAGTTGCCCATAGCAACCAATCAGATTACTTCCTTCATTTTTCAGAGACTTTTTCAAAATGAAAGAAGCGATCTGATTGGTTGCTATGGGCAACTCAGCAGCTTTCCCCATAGACCACAATGGGCCTACTGGTTTCAATGGGCAAAAAATCAGAGTTAATGCACTAGACACAGTTCTCTATACCATTAACCCCTTCCCGACCTATGACATACCTGTACGTCATGGGTGGCAAGGTGTTCCCGACCCATGACATACAGGTACGTCATGAACATTTTTGCCGCTACTCGCGGCATCCCGCAGCGCCCGGTAAGATGGTGGCTATCACTGATAGCCAGCCATCTTACCATGCGACCACGGGGGGTTTCATCCCCCACCCCCCCCCCCAGCGATCGCTGCTATCAGCTGGTCAAATCTGACTAGCTAATAGCAGCGTTTCGCTATCAGAATATTTAGCAGCGCGGTGTGTAAGTCCCGATCACGGGGATCGGGACACACACCGCTCTGCTAAGTGTCCCTTACCCATCCCCCGGCATCACTTACCCGACCATGCGGTGTCCCGAGTGGTCCCGTTGCGAGCGACGTCCTCCAGGCGGTCCCGGCGGCGCTGCGTCCCGGAGGTGAGTTTCCGGCAGCAGTGCGGCATCTTCATTGGCAGCAGTGAGATCGCCGTAAAGCGATCTCACTGCTGCCTCTGGGAGTTTCAAAACGGCAACTCCCAGCATGCCCAGACAGCCTTTGGCTTTCTGGGCATGCTGGGAGTTGTAGTTTTGTAACATCTGGAGGTCCACAGTTTGGAGACCACTGTATAATGGTCTCCAATCTGTGCTGTTCCAGATGTTGCAAAACTACAACTCCCAGCATGCTCAGTCTGTCCAGGCATGCTGGGAGTTGTAGTTCTCTAACATCTGGAAGAGCATAGATTGGAGACCATTATACAGTGGTCTCCAAACTGTGGACCTCCAGATATTGCAAAACTACAACTCCCAGCATGCCCAGACTGCCCAAGCATGCTGGAAGTTGTAGTTCGGCAACATCTGATCCTTCAGATATTGCCGAACTACAACTTCCAGCATGCTTGGGCAGTCTGGGCATGCTGGGAGTTGTAGTTTTGCAACAACTGGAGGAACACTAGTTGGGAAACATTGTCCGTTTCCTACCTCAGTGCCTCCAGCTGTTTCAATTGTTGCAAAACTATAACTCCCAGCATGCACTGACAGACCATGCATGCTGGGAGTTGTAGTTTTGCAACAGCTGGAGGCACACTGGTTTGGAAACGCTAAGTTTGGTTGCAAAACACTTGAAAGTTTATTACTTAACTTAGTGTTTCCAAACCAGTGTGCCTCCAGCTGTTGCAAAACTACAACTCCCAGCATGCACGGACAGCCAAAGGGCATGCTCGGAGTTTGCAACAGCTGGATGTTTGCCCCCTCCCCCCAATGTGAATGTACAGGGTACACTCACATGGGCGGAGGTTTACAGTGAGTGCTGCAAGTTTGAGATGGCGCAAAATTTGCGCTGCAGCTCAAACTCCCAGCGGCAAACTTGCTGTGAACCTCTGCCCATGTGACTGTACCCTAAAAACACTACACTACACTACACTAACACTAACCTAAAATAAAAAGTAAAAAACACTACATATACACATTATCCCTACACAGCCCCCCTCCCCCCAAAAAATGAAAAACGTCTGGTACGCTACTGTTTCCAAAACGGAGCCTCCAGCTGTTGCAAAATAATAACTCCCAGTATTGCCGGACAGCCATTGACTGTCCAGGCATGCTGGGAGTTTTGCAACAGCTGGAGGCACCCTGTTTGGGAATCATTGGCATAGAATACCCCTATGTCCACCCCTATGCAAATCCCTAATTCAGGCCTCAAATGCGCATGGCGCTCTCTCACTTTGGAGCCCTGTCGTATTTCAGGGCAACAGTTTTGGGACACATATGGGGTATTGCCGTACTCGGGAGAAATTGCCTTACAAATTTTGGGGGGCTTTTTCTTCTTTAACCCCTTATGAAAAGGTGAAGTTGGGGTCTACACCAGCATGTTAGTGTAAAAAAATAATTTTAAGGTAAAAGGGGAAAAAAGATCCTCTAAATTTGTAATGCAATTTCTCCCGAGTATGGAGATACCCCATATGTGGGCGCAAAGTGCTCTGGGGGCGCACAACAAGGCTCAGAAGGGAGAGTGCACCATGTACATTTGAGGCGATTTGCACAGGGGTGGCTGATTGTTACAGCAGTTCTCGGAATCAGAATGATAAGTAAAAGCATTCCAGAGTTATTAATGTTTAAAGTGACAGTGGTCAGATTTTCAAAAAATGCCCAGGACCTGAAGGTGAAAATGGGCTGGGTCATGAAGGGGTTAAAGGGGTACTCCGGTGAAAACCTTTTTTTTCTTTTAAATCAACTGGCTCCGGAAAGTTAAACAGATTTGTAAATTACTTCTATTAAAAAATCGTAATCTTTCCTGTACTTATTAGCTGCTGAATACTACAGAGGAAATTATTTTCTTTTTGGAATGCTCTCTGATGACATCACGAGCACAGTGCTCTCTGCTGACGTTATTATAATAATAATAATAATAAGTCTTTATTTATTGTTGTCCTTAGTGGGATTTGAACCCTCTCCAGCTCCACTATATCTTTCTTGTACACTGGTGCTCAGTACTGTACACAGTACTCTATGTGAGGACTGACTAGTGATTTGTACAGCGGTAGCATTATTATTTTCTTGTCGTCGGCATCTATGCCCCTATTGATGTACCCCATGATTTTATTAGCCTTGGCAGCAGCTGCCCGACACTGGTCACTACAGCTAAGTTTACTGTTACCTAAGGCTCCTAAGTCCTTTTCCATGTCAGTCGTCCTAAGTGTTCTTCCATTTAATACATAATCCCAGCTCGGATTTTTGCATTACCTTACATTTATCAGTGTTGAACCTCATCTGCCACTTCCCAGCCCAAACCTCCAACCTATCCAGATCCATTTGTAACAGTGCACTGTCCTCTATAGTGTTTACCACTTTACAGAGTTTGGTGTCATCTGCAAAGATTGCTACTTTACTATTCAACCCCTCTGCAAGGTCATTCATGAATATATTAAATAGGACAGGACCCAAGACGGACCCCTGTGGTACCCCACTAGTAACAGTCACCCAATCAGAATAAGTACCATTAATAAACACCCTCTGTTTCCTATCATTGAGCCAGTTACTTATTCACTTGCGCACATTCTCCCCCAGCCCAAACCTTCTCATTTTATGCACCAACCTTTTATGTGGAACCGTATCAAATGCTTTGGAAAAATCCAGATATACGACATCCAGCGATTGCCCCTGGTCCAGTCTTGTGCTCACCTCCTCATAAAAGCTGATCAGGTTAGTTTGACAGGATCAATCCCTCATAAAGCCATGTTGATACAGGGTCATACATTTATTTTTATCAAGATATTCCAAAATAGCATCTCTTAGGAAACCCTCAAACAATTTACATATAACCGAGGTTAAACTAACAGGTCTATAATTCCCGGGGTCACTTTTTGACCCGTTCTTAAATATTGGCACCACATTTGCCATGCGCCAGTCCTGGGGAAGAGTCCCTGTCACTATAGAGTCCCTGAATATTAAAAATAGGGGTCTGTCTATTACATTACTTAATTCCTTTAGAACATGGGGGTGAATGCCATCTGGACCTGGTGATTTGTCTATTTTGATTTTTTGTAGGTGGCACTGTACTTCTTCCTGGGTTAGACAGGTGACCTGTACTGGGGAGTTTACCTTATCACACTGTATTTCACCTGGCATTTCATTTTCCTCAGTGAATACAGTGGAGAAGAATTTGTTTAGTATATTTGCTTTTTCCTGATCCCCGTTTATAATTTCTTCCTCATCATTTTTTAAAGGGCCAACACTTTCATTTTTGACCTTTTTGCTATTTATATAATTAAAGAACATTTTGGAGTTAGTTATACTCTCTTTGGCAATGAGTCTTTCTGTCTCTATTTTTGCGGCTTTTATCTGTTTTTTACATATTTCACATTTTTCTCTATAGCTTTTTAATGCTT